>NC_142118.1:14502717-14658043 GCF_056152115.1 Neolamprologus brichardi
AGTGGTTGTGGGACACTTCCAAGATGAGACCCATCTGCCAGGGTGATTTCATTAATAATACAAGCTCTTTGTACAGGGCACTCAATCTCACTCACTCCTTTTCTTGCTCTCTTACACACTCGCACTCCACCCAGGGAGGAGACGAGAGACTTGGACATCTCCACACTCCTGGTAGTAGCATGGAGCTGAGCCCATTAGAGCTAAGTTGTTGGTTCATCCATATGTAGGAAAGCTCTCAAGAGGTCACCTCTCAACATGTTCGCTGATAGAGGGAACGATGAAGGGATGGAGGGGGAGGAGTGGACTAACCAACCTCTTCAAGGTCCTACTGTGATGAGAGCTCTGAGTGCCCAGCGTGGCGTTCCACACCCATGACTCCACTCATGGCCAATAAACAACATGCAAAGAGCCACAGAAACAGCACACCGAGTCAGGTTTCAATGACGTTAGACGTTTGCAAGCTTGACTGTAACCTAAACCGTAGCTACTACATGAGCCTTAACTGAACCTTACCCTAATGTTAAAACATGTCTTTTCCTTAAAATATAACTATTTAAAAAAGGATGTTGACAAGTCCCTACAATGAGACTGTGTATAACGATTTAGATCATTAAAATAATGCAGCCTTATTGACACACAGCTGAGGGCACTGTGGTGATAAGGTTGTCTGTTTTGACCTGCCCAGACCTTCAGAAAAGTGCAGCTTTTTTAACATTTCAAGTATTCAAGTTGGTCTTCAATGTCTGACTTCAATAGCAAACATGGTGGAAATACTGATGTTATTTCCTCCAGTCAAAACTGGTCACGATATGATGGCAAAATATGCAAAGCAGACCGTTAAAATGTATGCAAAGCAATAAAGAAAGTAAATGCGGTTTTTTTGCACTTGTTTTTTTTTTTCTAAAGTACAACAGGGCTTTATTGTCAGCTAATTTGATAATGGTTACAAACAGACAGCCACACATTATTCACTCCACATGCATATCCTTCTTTATCAGATTTATGATTTTACAGAACTTAATGCAATCCTGTGGAAAACTAAGCTGGGAATTTAGAGGGTGAGAAGCAGCCAGGTGACGATAATTAAATTAACTGATGATCAGCAAGAATGAACATCTTTATAAAGCAGAAGTTTTGGCAGTTTGCTGGTGTGGAGCATTTAGATGTGTTTACACAACGCCACAACAGCCTAGGACTGGATATCCCCTACATCTCAGGCCCTATAAGCCTCATTTAAATAAGAAAGTTATTTCTTACTCTCTTGAAAAAAACCCATCCCAGCACTGGTTAGGGGTGCACAACTGCATCTGAACAAATGATAAGACTTCTAGAACAAATCCATTTTATTAAATTAAGTATAACAAAATACTGCTGTGAGTACATGTCATACAACAGCAGGCAGTGTTGTACTGCAGAGATTTACTAAATCTACGCAGGAGGCACAGCAGTAATTCAATTGAAATGTAAGCACAGATACAACAAAATGTGCATTAATTAAAAATAATTATAAAAAAAAAATTAAAAAGGACGAAAATCTATGTTGTGATTGTGTAATAGCATTTAACTGTCCGTGAACCACTGATGAGCTCAACAGATGAAGCAACCAAAACACTTCTGTGGTAACCTCTGGTTCCTTTCCTGAAAGTCACACATGCCAACCCACCTGTTCAAAGTCAACACCACCCATTTTTAGAAAAAAAAAGTACCACTGTTTATGGTGGCAGTAACCATTACACAGGTGCAGATTTATCCAGGTAATCCATAAAATCCATGAAAACATTCAGGATGCAGTGGAGGTATATTTAAATTCTTACTGATGTGCACAATTACTTTGTATGTATTTGAGAGTTACACAGAGAACTACATACTGCAGGTAGTATGTATGGATACATATAAATTCACTTCTTGCTTATATTGTGATACAACAGTGTCAAAATTCCAACTGCTACATAATACTACTGCTTGCAGAAGTAGCAGCGTTCATGGTTGTAGGAGTAGTGTTAACAACAGTACTGACAATATTAACTGTAGTAGTAGCAAGGAGAGGTTACACACTATTATGTGACTGCTGTATAAATATATATTCATAAAGTATAAAATGTAGAAATGTAAAAAAAAATAGGTAAAAGTAAAGTAAACATGTTGATATTTAACAAAGGTGTCAAGTCAGGTCAAAACCAGGAATCTTCCATTTAAATGGTCAGCATTTTAATCCGAAATAACAACAAGTCTGGCCTTCGACTGTTTATTGGTGCTGGATCTCTAGCAGCACAGATTTACGATTGTGTCTTTGTCCCACGACCGTCTCCTGACTATAAAATTAGGCCTACTATCATGCATCTGATTGGCTTCTAGCTATTTTTAGCCATAATCATTTATAAAATTGATAAGGGTCGTTACAACACGAGTCACTGGAAGGCAAAGACACAGAAAGACACGAGATCAACTGTGGGAGGCACACATACACATACCTTCATACCTTTAACATAAATGCTAAATCTACAATGACCCATGCAGCAAATGTCATAGATGTAACATTTTCTTGGCAACAGATGATAATATGCAATGTTAACTGCAGTAACCAATTAACATAAGCCAGAAGGAGCCTAAGTTGCCATGTATCTATTGGGTTATATAGCTTTGCAATCATTATATCTGGGAATCATGTTCATAAATTGGCATGCTGCAGCTTTATTAAAGGTAGAGCGATGAAGGGCTAAAGAGCATTAACACTTGTAAGTTACAAAAAAGAACAAAAAGCAAAAAAGAAGAAAATGCATGACAAAAAATAAAAATAAACAAAACAATAACAAAGAAAAATACCCATCAGCGTGGGCTTTCAATCAAAGTGTTATTTTGAATTAAAGTATCATCAGAGATTTTCACAAAAAGTGGATCGATAAAAAAATATTTCAGTCAGGACCGCTATAGTGTCCTGACCACATCTGTCCTCCGTAAATTACAAACCAATATAGATCGACAGCTAGATAGAGGGATCTCAGTGTCCTTACAGAAAGGATATATACAGAAAGCAGCAACACCATCCCCTAAACCTTAAGTCAGACAAAGCATGATAGGTTGAAGTGCAGTCTGCAGATGCACAGCAGCTGTGTTCAGGGAAAAAAAAGTGCCAGTAAAATACATAGAAAGCTATCACCTGAACCTTAAGCTGATATTAGACTGCACTGAGATCAGCTGATTGCCTGGGATTGCAGCTGGGCTCGACTAACGCTATGCTAAATTACTCAAATAAAAACTTGCTGACACTTTGGTATGGACACGTACAAAAAGACACATACAAAGAGCCGCTTGTTCGCACATCCACCTCATCCTCATCTGTGTGTCCCTGACTCGAGGTATCGTTTATTTGTCCCCCTCTGTTACTTGCCACACATCATTTTTCTCTCGCCCCGACACACACCTCTGGATACCCCTGAATGTCAAACTGGGCAGACTGATTGATTGCATGTGCCAATGTGTATTTGCGTGCCTGAAAGACACTGTGATTACAGTTTATGTTATGTGTCCTGCTGTGCTGCAATACTCTCTCCCTCGCTGGCTCCCCTCCACTCTTTCTGTTTTCATCTCTGTCTATGTGCCTTTGTCATGGCAGCAGTGGCACATTGAGGGCACGGCGTTCTGGGTGGTCAACCTGATGGAGCTGCTGACTTGTGGTGCGGTGTGGATTAACATGGCATGGAGACTCTTAAGCCAGGGGAGGTCAATCATCACCACAACCCAACAGACCAGAGAGAACAGATGCCAATGCTGATATTGCCTTCCAAGTTCCAGTTTTATGCTTAAAAGCAGCTGGTTTACCACTAGTCATCTCTGTCAGTTAACTGGTATAAAACACACTCGTCTCAAGTGCTCTTTAGTGGCATGAGAGTCCCTCAAGTCAGTGGGAGCCCAGCATGGAGACAAACATCAAATACGTGTAGGCAACAGCCTCACAATGAACTGGCTATAACAAAATTATTGGCCACAACAGAACCTTTTATCAGCTGTCAACAGCCAATTGCATTTTCTCATATCCCAGTTCACAATGAGCGAGCCAAGAGTTCTCTGTAAGTCTTTTACATCCCTCATATTAAAATAGATCCACCTATTATATTCAAATATCAACAGGGTTGCCCGTCTTTAACTCTTACCCTCATGAAGATGACGTCTGACAACCTGCCGAGTACCCTTAACGGCAAGTCTTGACTCTAAATACATCAATAAAGATGTGGTTTGATGACCATTAAAACAGATTATGTTTTTTTTCCCCAGTTAACTGTATAGGAAGAGATTGCCTTCATTAACTTCTGATGTACATCGAGTGATTTTGTTCTGGAAGCAGGGCTGGAGTATGATAAAAACCGCTCAGGTCAGAAAAGAGATACAGGATTACCCCTAGTAGGCGTCCAAGGGCTAAAGAGTTAATGCAAATAAATGTAATTCCATCAATACCAGAAGGAAACTGAAGGATCTTTTAACACTGTTGTTGCTTTGCTTGACCCGTCAACTCTAAAATATCTTTCGAAAATATGTATATTGTAAGGCACGCAGGCACACACACGCACACATGGTTTAAAGCATGCATGCACTGATAGATACACAAACAAAATGAAACAAGCAACTTAAAATTTCTACTCCTGCTGCACAACACTATACAAACAAGCATGTCATGAATCCCTAATCACTTTCTGGCACCCTGTCGAGCGTGACGCACATGACATGGCATAGGGCTGCTCACACTCCCTCTTTGTGTCACACAGAGTTGACACATGAATTACACATCAGGCTCAAAATAAACATACCGTAAAGGACATGACAAGCATGGATCAGTCCAGGGTCCCACAACAGGGGGGGGGTGGGGCCTCGTGACTCTCCAGTGATATTGAATAGTGTGAGACAGTGACAAGGGAGCAGGGTAGCTCCAGCAGGTCTACGGTCACATGAGAAATTGCTCGGATGTCTAGAGAAGCGTGTCTGAGGCTGGTGTTGGGGGTCACACTTTTTAGTGTTGTATTCGCAGGATGAGATGGCACTTCTATGTGTGATATTTCCAGGGGTATAAAAAGACTCTCAAATCACTAAATGGAAGAAATACAAGACAATAGTGTGCTTGAAATTTTACAGCTTTCCCTGACTGGCTCGCGCAGAATTCTGACCTCAACCATTTTGAATCCCATCTTTAGGATGAACTTAAACTGTGAGCCCGGCCTGACCTCACTAATCCTCTTGTGACTGAATGGTCAAAAATGCCCACAGCCAAGATCCAAAATCTTGTGGAAAGACTTAGCGTGGTGTAGTGTGAAATAAAAGCACATTAGCGGTCATATCAAGGCGTACCACATAAACGACATGACCCTCACTTTATTTAAGAAATAAATGATCCAAATGAGCACGGTGGAACTGGGACACTTTTAACAACTGTTGATTTCCCCTCCTTCAACTCCTTTTGAGTAAATAATGACTTCTTGCGGCTACCAGGATTCATCCTTATAGATAAGAGAACTGCAAGCGCTTTTGTTGTTGCCATGCATGCTGGGAAATTCTCTTCATGAGGGGCAACACTGATGTTGAGCTGAAGAGATATTTTTAGCTTCTTAGTTACACTCCTGCACTAAAAGAAGGCGGCTTACACTCAAAGACGCACACATGCAGGAGACTGTGCATCACATTTGTGTGTGGTAGATTTAAAACAACTTTGATCTGTGTGTGTGTGTGTGTGTTCATTTGCCTAGAAAAGGGCAGTACTCACAGGGAGGGATCGTGGACGAGATCTTTGAGGTTGACCCCACTGCGGTCCTCTGCTAGGTTTCGAAAACAGCTGTCACTCACTGGATAGGCAGCGATAGAAAGAAGAAAAAATGCGGTTAGCTCCAAGTTCTAATGTTATATTACATGCATAGTCCAGGAAAAAGATTTTTCTTTGCCATAAATGCAAGTAATTACAAGGGAAAAGCAAAAAAAAAACCTCAAGAATTTACGTTTATAAACCTTTTTATTCTTGTGTCTGCCTCCTAATGCAGTACGCAAGAAAAATTACTATTTTTTACTCCTCTAATTTTCCAAACTGTGCCTACCTGTGAATCCACAGTGGGAAACTGAACTGATTACCAGATGAAGGAAAATAGTGAAATAAACCAAAACGATTCTCCTTGTGAACAGATGAAAAACACCAGAGGAGGAAAATCCAGGAAACATCCCTCCACACGCACCTTTATATGGATCTCTGCTGTTTTTGTTTTCATTCTTACATTTCACACCTATGCCTTGGCAAACAGAGAATCTCCAGCACACAGGTTTCGTCCTGTCAAAAACGGGGACAACAGGATGCTGTTATTTGTTGCAGCCACACTTGTCAGCTGCGACCGTTATAAGGCAGGTGTTTCTGTATATCAGAATCATGTCTGGTGTAACTGCTATATTGTCGCCTAAACCCCGTCTTCCAACCCAAGCCATAGTGCAAATTAAAAAAAACGGTCAGGGTGTGAGAAAAATACATAGTGACACCCTTCCAAACCCTTCATTGTGCAGGCTTTTTGATATCGGTGAGCCTATGGAAAGCCACACCTTCACGCAAACCCCCCTCGACTGCAGAGCAGGTGTGAGCCACATGAGTCATCGCGGTGATGATAGACAGATAGAGTGATGGATAGAGTAAGACGGGAGGAAGATGAATATGTGGAGAAAGAAAAATGAGTAACAAAGCAAAAGGAGACAGAAAGAGACATTTCAAGATAATGGAGAGAGGGATAAGGTGTTTTGTAATCCAAAGGGTCAAACATGAGCAGACACGCACTCGCATCTCAAAATAGATCCAAAACGAGTCAATGGAGGGGGTGATGGCGGTGGATTTAAGCCAAAAAACTTGATGCACTAGTCGTAGCCAACACTGGAAATGTCATGATGTTACTCCAATGTAAGTGCCATGATCCATGAACAAGAGCGGGTGGGGAGGGGGGGGGGGGGGGCGGAGGGATAGGGTAAGGACATGGGTGAAGCAAGAATGGTGCAAAAAATGGAATTGAGATGGCAAAGGGGAGGAATTCAAATGAAGAGAACGCAACAAAGCTGTATAAAGAAGATGGGAAAGTATGGCGTGATCTGAGTGCGGGCAATAAAAGATTGAGTTGGGGAAGAGAAAATGGGAAGATGTAGAAGATGAAAAAAAAAATTAAAGAGGGGGAAGGGCAATGGCGAAAAAAGCTGTGCCGATGGGGCAGCGCTGTGGAGGTAAACAGAGGGAGCAGGACGTTGCTCTGGGCTCTGGCAAATAAATAGGAAAGTGCTGACATTTGCACACTGAGCCTACTCAGAAAGAGAGAAAGAAAGGCAGAAGCAAGAGAGACAGAAAGATTGTCGGAGAGGGGTGGTGGCGAAGCAAAAGAAAAAGTCTGAGGGAGGAGAGAAAAGGGGATGATAGCACATGGAATACACACCACCTTGGCTTTACAGGGGGACTGCTGCATAAGTGCAAGGATGTGTATGTGTGTATCAGGTTGAGCGTATGTATGTGTATAAGGACAAAACTTCGTTCAAGACTGCAGTATTCCTTACAAACACACTCTTGCACACACGCACACACAGAGCCCTCCTCAGTCTTTCTCTCCCAGCTACCCCTTGATCTAAAAATAGCCGTTCCACTCTCCTACAAGAGGCAGCAACCATTCTGAACCAATCAACACGGTCTATCAAAGGCATCGGCATCCACCACCCCTTAGTGTGTATGTGCGTGCGTCCATGTGCGGCGTGCATGCATTTGTGCAACAAGGGGAACTCCTGACTGAGGGTAATAAAACTGCCCCTCCCTTCTGCACCGGTTAGAAATGGTGGGAAAGTGATCCCTCCTAGAAAACAATAGCTCTGAAAACAAAAAGAAAGCAAGAGGGAGAGAAAGGGGAACAAAACGAGGAGGGGAAAGGAGTGCGGGTGAGAGAGGGACAGGGAGATCTGGCTGCAGTTGAAACAGGCTTCAAAGGAATATTAATGTGATCCTGTGCAAGAGCTGAAGACAGGGGAAGAGAAGGGGGAAGAGGGAGGGTAGATGGGGAAGAGAGAGAGAGAAGGGAAGGGGAAAAAGGGGCGTGAGAATTTATGACATCGATATCTCCCATCCGTGTAGCTCCACCCATGCACCTTTCTCCAGGTGAATCTGCAGCTCAAGCCTTCACTGCCCGCCTGCATTCTACTCACACCTGATGCGGTGTAGTAGCCACCAGGGATTTAATCATCAGAGCAAACACATGCGGAGTTTTACTTCCAACTCTACAAGCACGACGATGATACCTGATCAGTGAGCAGCTGAGGAAGTGCAACTCTGTTCCCGGTGACAGTAAAGACGCAATGCAGTGACCTCTGTCCCACCCCAGAGGGTGCTATACCCCATGCTGCATACTGTACATACTGCAACCTAAAGGTCAATGCTTCTACATGGCTGGACATCCAGCAGGAGACAGACGGCTAAACCCCAGACAGACTTCTATTTGACTGCTATTTTGTGGTCAGGCTCATATCTTATGAGAAAAGTTTCAGTTCTGAGCAAATGCATTTAGTTTTTATATTGGACATCAATGATAACAAGTGCAACCAAATATTTCCCTTGAACTATCCTCTTCTTTTCAATGTTATTTATATTGAGTCTAGGGATAAATGTTCAGTTTTTTACATTGTTTTTCTACATTTGTCTGGGTCATATTATATTAAGAAAGGAGAACCACTAAGTAACTATTTACAAAGTTGAACCAATGTTATAGTGCATTGCTATTGAATTGTTTCAATGATTAAAAAATAAATAGTGAAAAACAAGTATTTTGAGTACTGATTTAACGTCCCTAAAAGTATTGCATGTATCCATACAGGTATCTCCGTTATCCTGATCAATTTTCTATTTAATCTCTTTTTTTCTGGTGTGTCTGCCAGTATTGACTCTTATCATCTTATATTTGCCTGTGAATGTGTGTGAGTGCACAAGCTCGGATGTCCCCAGGCTAAAGTAGTGGGAGGGGAACAGGAGGCCTGTGCTTCAGAAGCATTACGCAGGGCAGCACCACTCACGCATGAGATCTAGATCACACCCTAACGCAAACACAGGCTCATGCACATTCTTAAAGGGTAAACTGCTAGTGCACGGGAGAGCACAGGAGAGCACAGGAGAGCACATCAAGAGTACAAAGAAAAGAGAACTGATCAGGAAGTGGAAAAAAATGTCATCATAGGACAAAAGTTTGATGCTATGTATCTTTGACCTTCGAATAATGGAGACAATGCCAATAAAACCTGTGGAAGAATGCCCAGTACAGTATAGATATCTTGCCTACACATCAATCTAGAAAACCAGAGGCAATCATTGGCTGACTGAGGTGTGTGTGGCCATCAAACATCTGGGCTGAGACTTCCTTTCTGTGATGGATTGTACTTGGATGCAGAGTCTATTTAAAAAAAAAAAAGCAAATAAAAAGTTAAAGAATTAAATAATAGCTAGTGCTTTTGAGATGTAATTGATAAGTCTTTTTTTCTTCTTTTGCTCTTCCTATTGACTGTTTGCTTTCTTGCAACTAATGTCTTCCCTACCGTGACCAGTCTTTAGTACTAAGACTACAACATGGACTACAAGAGCAAATGGAAACTTTTTAGTTTTTTAGAAAGCACCCTATCTCATTTCCAAGAGGCTTCCCTTCTAGAGGTTACATGACAGAGCTGTGTTAAGGATCCTGCAAGAAACCTTGCTGACTGTTCTTGTTCTTGTTCTTATATTTCAGAGGGTTAGAAACTTTCAGCTGGACTAAGACTGTGGGGTCGAAATGATATACATTGCTTATTTGTTAGGGAGTGACAAAAACGATGTCATTTACAAAAATGCTCATTTTTGTTTATGTTAATAATAAGTTATGCCTCAGTAAAAGGTGTATTTTCATTGCCATCTGCTGTATTTTGTTACTTTAAAGTTGAGAGTGGTGACGATTATGGTAAACATCTGTGCGCACATTAATATAACTGAAAATAAAATCACATCAAAACTGCAAATCCTGGTCTTCGATTCGAGCAAGTCCCACACACACACAAAACAAAACATGACAAGATTTGTCACATCAGTGAAGTTATTCCAGACAATCTAAGTACTGCTGCTGTGCAAGAAGTTATTTAACTGTAAAACTATGACTGCGCGTTACAAATCACCTATCTGAGGTGGAGAAAAGTGCAGACTGCGACGTACCATTAGACCTTCTTCTCGAGTTATTGCGTTCACGAGATTTTCAGTAAACTTGACCTCTGACCTTGAGGTTGAGGTCACTGAGTTTCGAACTCGTCAGAGATGTGGTATCAGTTTGAACCTCCTACGTTGCCTCCTTCTCGAGTTATCGCATTCATAACATTAGGTGTCCACTCCGCCTGCCCGCCATTTGCCATTCTTGATGATGCCACAAGATGATGCAAAAGACTTATGCAAAAGCAAACATGCAAAACAACAGACAAAACATCTGAATTGTTGTTTTCAAGTTGTGAGTAGAATCTCCAAATATTGCACTGCATTAATTAGTTATAGTCTATTCTTTGATTAGTATAAACCTGAAGTGATAAGAGGCTGTAGCTCAGGTGATCGAGTGGATCATCTACCAATCAGAAGGTCGATGGACTGATCCCTGACTGAGTGAATGTTACTAAGCACTAACAAAGCATAGATAAAAGTTAAGAAGGGGAATGAGTAGTAAAAAAGTGCTTTATGTGTTAAATAGCACTATATAAGTATCAGTCCATAACCGACTTAGAATTAGTTTATTTTGGTTTATAACTCGGACTCAGCTGCAGCCTCAAAAATAAAATTATGCTATTAGTGATGGTGAAACGGACAATGAAGTCAGCAAACAGACCAGGTTAGGTGTCTCTGTGATATAGGTAACGCTAGCATGCAACTAGGCAGGAAGCGTCTGTAAAAGAGTAACTTGCTTGACTAGCTAGCTGTCTGTGTGCTGTCAGTCTGTTAGCCGCTAGCAGAGACTGCTGCTTCATAAACTAACCGCTAGCCTGTTCCACTTAATCATTTCCAGGACATAAAACAGTCAACTCTCATCATCTCCCTGGGATTCCACACTAATGGGGTTTTCTCTTATAACAGGTCCTTGCACACCCATCACATAGCTTACACACACAGTGTGCCAGTGTATAGATGTGTTTAGATGCCTATTAAATGTTGCACTCTACTTTCAAGGTGTAAGAACACACCTATACACTGACACACACAACCTTGGAGGCTCTTATATGGATCAGCAACTGGGCTCAGCTAGACTACAAATCAGTGCAGAGCAGAATGGATAAAGTCCAGTCCCATTGTGACACTTCCGCCATGAGTAAGACTATATACCCTGCTGCTTTGAAAGAAGGACACAGAAATCCAGCTGGCTATAAGTTGCTCATTACATCTGTACATGTGAAAAAAATCTGCAATTTCACCAGCGCTGGGATAGTAGGGTATCGTCTCATTTTCTCAGTAGCCCACTTGGCACCTCTATTGTTTCTTCTTCTTTATCTGCTAACAGCAGTGCAAGTGGCCCTCCAGCCCCGGAGAAGCTGCTCTGGGGGGTCAAACACTGGATTGGGCTGACATCTACCGGTGGGAGGGACAACACCTCTGCACACCAATAAGCCTCTACCAAAGTGATATCACTACCTCTTGTCATCTATTTTACTGGCTTGTTCTCCATCAAATGGAAACACTGGGCCCCAGGCCTTGGATTAAATGGGCTTAATGATGAATAGAGGTTTGGATCCGCCTCCAGATTGTAACGGGGTGGGGTAGACATCTGACTAGGGGGCTTTCAGTACTACAACCCCTTTCTTAGCCAGGAGAGGAGAGGAGTAATGGCGCACAAATACCAGCATCTTCATTCCATGGCAGGGTAAATTTCCAAATTAATAAAAGCTTCACGGTGCTGGGTAAAATATAGTAACAGCAATAACGGCAGATAACCTAATCTAATATAAGCCCACTGTATCTTAGCAACCTTGTTAATTCTGTGAGGAGCAGTGGGGTAAGCAGCAGAAGCACAGCATCCATCATCAAAGACACACCCAGCAGCAACACACACACGCACACACACACCAATTACTCAAACTCCCAAATCCACGACATCATGCAGATGCACATGCTATCTTGCCATTACCTGCTATCTCAATCACACGTGCTAAAGATCAAGGCATACACATGTGCAAGAGTACGCGTATAGTCACATGCACACAGAACCTCAGGCTTACTGTAAGCAGTCGGGAGAATGGAGGGGGTGTGGAGCGGAACAATGGGATCCTAATCGTCGGGCTGCATTTCAAAGCCTCTTCCCTCTACAACACTGTTTCTAGATAAGATTTGAAAATGCTATTTATATCCATGGGGAAAGGAGCCAACCAGCAGCTTGATTTTCATTTATTTGAAGTCAGATCTAAATTGGGGTGGAGTTACATAATGCAACTAGTGCGACACTCCACCTGCTACTACTGAGCCAGCTGCTGAAGAAAACTACAGAGGGAAACAACTCAAAAAGGCACTGGGCCCACGCTAGTACTGTGGCTAATAATTAATCCATTGGCTTAATAACCACTGCTTACTATAACCAAAGGAGCCTGGCTCATCCGTGTGGGCAGAGCAATGGGCCGATTTGCATCTCGAATCCAAACCTACTACAAAGTGGCCCGGCCAAAATCCGGCAGCCGTGTCGCGCCAAGGACAAAACAACACAGCACAGCATGGCCCAGTCCCCCCTACGCACCAGATGTGCAGAGAAAGAAGGACGGAGAGAGGAAGACAGTTCTGTTCTTCACAGCTGTGTCCCAGGCATGCAGGGAGGGACCATTCCCAGCCCGGCTCATGCAACTCTCCCCCTGCCTGCCTCCCTGGAGATGAGGCAGCTCCATCCCAGCCTAAGTAAAAAAAAAAAAAAGGAGGAGGAGAGGTGGTAGGATGGACATGTGGAGTTGAGGGAGGGTAAATTGGAGCCCAACCCTGAGAGGATTAACAGAGCAATTCACACTGGATAAAAAAGAAGGTGAACACAGAAAAGAAGACAGATGGGAGCAGCAGTGGGAGTACTCTGAAAACAAAGAGGGAGGACAGAAAAAGGAAGAAGGAGGAAAGGGAGTTGTACGGTAAAATGGGAAGACGGGGAAAAGACTGGTAATGGGAGTGTGTGAGAAGAGAGATGCAGAGGAATAAATAAAACACATGCAGATGAATAGGACATATAAAGGTACAAGAAAAGAAGAAGGAAAATGGAGGAAGAGAACCCCGAGTGCTCCCAGACTACGTGCTACGCCTGACTATCTATAGTTTCAGTCTCTCTTTAACCTCACAATTTATTCCGTTCGTCTGCCTAAATAGGCAAAGACTGTGGGGAATATTCGTAACTTGAAAGCCAAGAGTCAGAGTCAGTATATAATTGTTCTTTGAACGTGACAGAATGACATTTGATCACGAGACTCAACATCAACACTTAAATGTTTGTTCTAATTTTTCCTTATCAAATTGTCAAAAAGATTTGGGGGAGTCCTTAAAAAAACCCTGGCATCTGCCTAATCAAGGAAAAGAAAACTACTGCATTGGCTCCATTTTTCCTGTGCTCAGGAATTGTTTATTGATAGCTTTTTCATGAACAGCTTAAGCTGGAAGGATGAGGTAATAACTGTTGGGTGGGTTCTTTGTTTAGTGTTATGGACAGCATGTAGATTTCCAAGTGTTTTGCATATTTGTCACACCTACATGTTTCAGATCATCAAACTAATTTTAATATTAGACAAAGATAACCCGCGTAAATATAAAATGCAGTTTTTAAATGGTGATTTCATTCACCAAGGAAGAAAGGTTATCAAGACCCACCTAAATCACAATTTAAATGTGATTAACCACACTTTTTGAAAAGCTGAGTTACGTTTCACTAAACACACTCTTGACCTGATTATTGGCAGACCTGTTGAATCAAGAAACCACTTATGTAGAACCTATCTGACAAAGTGAAGCAGGCTAAAAGATCTCAAAAAGCAACACATCATGCCACGATCTAATGAAACACCTGAGAAACATAGTCACTGACATCTATTGCTCTGGCAAGGGTTACAAAGACATTTCTAAGGCTTTGGGACTTAAATGAACCACGGTGAGAGCCATTATACACAAATGGAGAAAATTTGGAACAGTGGCGAACCGTCCCAGGAGTGAACGGCCGACCAAAATTACTCGAAGAAGAAGACAACGACTACTCATCCAGGAGGTCACAAAAGAACCCAGAACAATATTAAAGAACCGCACGTCTCATTTAAGGTCAGAGTTCATGATTCAACAATAAGAAAATGACTAAATGGCATCCATGTTAGAGTTCAAGGAGAAAACCACTGCTGACCAAAAAGAACACAAAGGTTTGTCTCACATTTGCCAAAAAACATCTTGATGATCCCCAAGACATCTGGGAAAATAATCTGTGGATTGACGAAAGAAAAGCGAAAGTTTTTGGAAAGTTTAAGTTCCACTGCGTCTGCCGTAAAACTAACACAGCATTTCGGAGAAGGAACACCATAGAAACAGTAAAATATGGTGGGGGTAGCGTGATGGTCTGGGATTATTTTTCTACCTCAGAACCTGGAAGATTTGCTGTGATAAATGGAACCAACCGGCTGTATACCAAAACAATCCAGGAGGAGGATGTCCGGTCATTTGTTTGTGACTTCAAGCTGAAGTGCACTTGGGTTGTGCAGCAGGACAATGATCCAAAGCATACCAGCTAGTCTACCTCTGAATGGCTTAAGAAAAACAAAATAAAGACTCTGGAGTGACCTAGTCAAAGTCCTGGCCTGTATCCGATTGAGATGCTGGATGACCTTTTTAAAAAAGTGAGTAGTTATGGTCGAAGTAAATGTTCTTTGTAGACAAGTTTTCAGGTCCATGCTTGTATGACCAAGTAGTTCACAAATATTACAATTAAGGACCGCTGGTGGGTTTTTTAGTTTGGTTGTTAGTGAACGGTGAGCTCTCTATTTGTGCATTGTATCAGCTCCTTTGCAAACTCCTTAACATCTTTTTCCTCACTCCCCTCAGGCACACAATATATTCTCAAATTATTGCCTCTCAGTCTATTCTGCAGGTCTTCACATCTAGCTGTTAGGTTCATATCTAGGCACAGCAGATATCTTATTGCTCTCTCTTTTCCCATTCTCTTCTGCAGCATATGATATTCCACCTCTGTAGTTCTTTTTCTATTTTTACATTTCAGCTTTTAGATTCGCCATAAATGCCTCTGGCTTTGTAAGCCATAGTTTGGTCTGGTTGTGTTAGTGTTGTTTTAGTATACTTGATTATGTGTGTTAGCACTTGCCGTGTCATTGCCAGGTTGATTTGGTTTCATTCCTTTACTTCACGTTTAAGTGTTTACTTGAGCCTCTGCCTCTAGAGGCTGGTGCCATTGTAAAAATGCTTTATATAGATGAGATTTCAGAGATTTGTTAGGATATTAAATATTCAAATGGACCAAGCTCTGCTTTTAAAGTCGGATTTACTAAACGGGGCAAAACAAGACTTGTGAGGGCAATCCCCAAATGGGTTAGTTTTTCGGTGATCTACAAAGGTTTTGCTGTTTTATGCATATGTCATGCCCAATCTGCCAGCTGTGGGTAATTACTAACAGGACAGACTTGTTCACTGTAATCAGAAAAGCATTTAAATATAGGTCACACGTACACGTTAAAAGTAGGCCTATGTGGCAGTCTGCCTGACAGAGTCATTATAATGGAAACAAGCTTCATTAATTGACAGGTTCCAATGTAGAACTGTAAACTGCAACAATATTTTGACACAGCGTTATGCAGCATTCATGTATTAAGACAACTTACAACACTTGAAGGGATAAAATGAACCAGAAATGTTTGATTGACAAACGTTTATTTCTATACTTTGCAACTGGTGGACAGTACCAGCACAATTTAACTATGCTATCTATCAATGTTAATTAAAAAGATAAACAAATAAATAAACAGATTAACAGATTTCATGGTGAGTCTTGTGCATGTTTGTCCATCTGTGATCTATCCCTCACCTGCTGTCAAAGTGCATGCAGCTGAATTTGTGTAGATCTACTAAAAGCAGCCATATTCGATCATAGCTACGAAATCATAGTGAAAACTGTTTGCACTGTCTGTGGTTCAGTTTACGTTTACAAGTTGAATTAATATTTCACTGTTTAAGTGTAATAAAACTTTATTAAGGGAAAAATGTGTTTAGTTTATTAACGGACCAAAAACAAAAAGCACCTTCAAACTATCAAACCATCCAAAACATCAAAATGAAAAAATAGACCGCTTTTTAAGACTTCCTGTGCCTGATATCAAACTGGGGCCTGAGTATATTCAGGATAGGGTCCAAAGACAACATCGTCCTCGCTCTGTTCTCTCTGTTTTTCAGGCATTTAGCTTTGAACCTCATGAAATTCCTGCCACAGTATTCTGAAAAGGACCCAACACCAAAAATGAAAGAGTTGGAAGGATTTTGTTGTTGCTGGTATAAGCTGACTCCCTTTGGGTGAAGGTTCAAGGTCACCTCTGAATTCACTAAACAAATTTTGAATTAGGTGGCTATATAATCTATACTTTTTTTTTTTAATCCAAGAGGCTTAGTTGCAAAAACGCAACATCCCGGCCTCTTACACACAATCTTCTCAGTGTCTTTGTAGATACTGACAGCACTTTGTTTTACGCCAAAAAACCTTAGTAAATCTGGCTCCTACCTTTATCAATGCGTTTTTAGTAGTTTCAGTGTTAGAGGGCAAATGTCAGAGGCAAGATTTAGGAAGATTTAGGAAAATCAGCACTGGTATTACAATAAAACACAGAATTTGTTGAAATAAAATTGACTCTCATCCAGTCTTAAAAATTACCGCCTTCAAAGGCTCATCAGGCAAGTTTTCTAATAAAAAGTTACCATACTAATAAATACTAAAACTAAGGATATTTCCTCTCTCCTTTTGATTTGATTTTAGTTATTTTTTTTAAAGTTCACAAAATCATTTCAGTTACTTTTACTGTTTGTGAAAAGTTTTCATTTGTATTTTAGTAAACTATAATTTTTTTCACATCTAGTTTTAGTGATTAGTTAGTTACCTACGCTAACTTCTGTGGTGCACTGATTTGAACTGATGACTCTGGGGAAGAGCAGCCAATTTGAGGAACGGAACCAAAAACAGTGAAACCTTTGAGAGTGCACTGTAAAAGGAAACCTAGATTCTTTCCAGCATAAGAAGCCTATGTGAAAATGACTGAGCTTCTCACTTTATTTAATACCAGAGCAAACATCTTAATGGGTTTATGGTGTCAATTGCTAGCTTGAAGTCTTCTTTAATGCATTGTGATGTTCATTATGGACATTTTGGTCCCATTTAGAGAAAAACAGGTGATTAAAAAGGAGAGTATGCATTAGAGTGTGGCAACATTGTCATTTACAGTGTTCCCTGCTTCTTATCCATATTCATACTT
Organism: Neolamprologus brichardi; assembly: GCF_056152115.1. Lineage (NCBI taxonomy): Eukaryota > Metazoa > Chordata > Actinopteri > Cichliformes > Cichlidae > Neolamprologus > Neolamprologus brichardi. Next base: position 14,520,211 of record NC_142118.1, read on the forward strand.
TGCTTGTGTGCATTCATCTCCAAATGCCCAAATAAACACTTCAATTGATACAAAACCCATCCAAAAACAGTGTCCACGTTAATGCAGTTTATGGTTACTCTACAACACTACCTACAATCAATACTGAATGACAAAAGTACCAGCATTCAAAGCAGGTGGCGTGAGGCAGTGCATTGCAAACTACCCACCATCAGAGTTGCCACAGTCATCCAAATGTTAGTCCCACCACAGGTGAGCTCCTTGCAGTCACTCTGCATCACACTTACCTGAACTTCTCTTTATGATCCAAATATTACTAAAAACCTGCAGTCACCTGCAGCCTGCAGTTCTCCACAAAGGCCTCAGGTACTAATGCTTTATTAACATAGCCATAAATATTGAAAAGACACTTACTAATGAAGCTGCGTAGAAAAGTTCCAGAGACAATTTACAGAAGCAAGGAGTACGGGGGCCTTGATTATGTCACCCTTCTTTCTCTTTCGTTGTCCTTCACCTTATTTCCCACACCATGGCTGGAATGGGCCTGCAGCTCACCCTCCACCCACCCCCACACACACTTACCCCTCAGCAGCCTCCATCTTCTTCCCCCATCTATGTTTTTCTTGTTCAATGAAATCAATGGATTGGAGGGGCTTGACAATCTGCCACACCCCTTGCAAATATTAATCATAAACCACAGGCTCTGAGTATAATGAGGCTTGTTTCTAATGACAACAGGCGTGATGAATGTGTCTGTGGCTTGGCGTTGCATTACAATATAGCCAGTCAGGAGTGCGTGCGCGTGTGTGCATGTAGTAAGAAGGTTGGGCGAGAGTGTGGCTGTTGGGGGATGAGGTATCACAGCTTTTCCCCCATGTAGCATGACATTTCGATGGCAGAGGGCCCACGGCAAGCCAGCTCTCAGTGGCATTTCCAACAGCTGTTTATGCACACATACACACAAGCTAAATGTTCACTGGGTATTTTATAAACACGAGTACTAGTATGTAGAAGGCACGAGAGCAAGCATTCACACATTCATTTTACTATAGGCCTATTACTATATGCCATTTGAAGTATAGGTGAGGGCAAAAAAGAAATCAGTAATTTTCACATTGGATGTACACAAGTCACAGGGGTTCAAGCAGGGAAACACACTATCTATAGTAGCTGACAAGAAATTAAAAAATAAAGTATGTATACAGTGAATTCTATTTTGCCACCAATGCTATTTCGCAATGTGGGTAATTTGGGTTTTTGTCTACCTAGTATGACACACGCCCACATCCACTAAATGTAATTTTCTCAGTCTCTCACTGCAGAAGAACGTTTTTGAAGTTCTGATTCCAAATTCTTTTAACTTCCTTGTGAAAAATGATTAGATTTAGTTTTTAATGTTCGCAAGTAAGAAAGGCTGGCTCCAATTTTTTTTTTCTTACAATTTTCAGCTTAACAGCATTAAAAAGCAAGTTTACAGCTTGGTACACACATGGTTTTGTCTATGTCTTCTATGGATGAGTTTTCCCTTCATGTCATCTACACCGTGGGTGATTTTTTGTTTTTCATAATGCATCCATTTGGATACTGTAAAGCTAGCTTGCTCCATTGCTCCAAAAGCTGCCAAATAGAACAAATAATATGACTTGCTGTGCAATACAGGCTGTCGAAAAAAAAGGCTGCGCTACAGTTTTGGTGAATGACACTATTAGTTTTTTATTAGTTTGTTAGTTACTACACTAACAGGCAGATACCTGTGTTGGTGTGTTTCACTCATACACTGGAAGGTGTTTACTAACCAAGCTTACTTACACAACCAGGCGACGCAGCATTGCATCCTCTGCAGAGATGGGCAGTAACGCGTTACAAGTATTACAGTAACGCGTTACAAGTAACGCGTTACTGTAATCCGATTACTTTTTTCAAGTAATTTGTAAAGTAAGAGATTACTATTGCAAAAAAGGTCATTAGATTACTGTTACTTTCCCGTAAGCACGCTGGGTTACTGCATTACTAAAACCGTGATTCTTTGCGAGTGTCTCATGACAATGATGTAAGTGAGTGCAACCTTTGTGGCAACAGCTGTGTGCAGATCAACAATGAATAATATAACGAGTGCAGCAGAGAGTATGACGTGCAGCGTTTAAAGGGTGGAAGTACTGACCTTACTTTGAGTTTGTTTCCATAAAAAGTGACAAAAACATAAGCCTCCGGTGTTCACTTTGTGGGAAGAAAACTTATTTTTACAGCGAAAAAACCCCTAAACTTCTGAGCAAGCACCGACAGTACGCTGCCACGGGAATGTGAAACTCCCAGATCCTTCCACTGACCGCTACACACCTGCACCAGGGTAAACCTCCGCCTACCCCACTCCTGCTATACAGGTGAAAATAGAGCAACAGGACCGCTGAGTCTTTGATTTTATTTATTTTCTGCTGTGTTTTACGTGCATTTATTTGAAAGAGTGAGTGTAAACACAAAAAACTATTTTATTTTATATGCTGGAATGTGCAGAAAATAGGTTTAAATGTTAAACAAATTTCTTCCAGTCAGAGAATGTTGCATATAATTTAATGTTTGCTTCATGCATAAAGTTAAAAGATTACAACTAATAAAACTAGTTTCAAAAGGAGGCTTTTTCATTTGATTACATTTTATATGATGGATTATGCAGAAAAAAATAGAATTGGGCTGAAAGATCTATCGCTTTATTACGGTTGTTATATTCATCTTTTATATACAGTTTACAGATGTAATTTAAGTTATAAATAAGCTCAGTGCTGAAAAACTCTTACCTTTTTATTTCCTAATAATGTGTAATACCACTTTGTGGCTACCACTTGGGATAGCAATAAACAGCATGACCTGTTGACTAAATTTATTTGACAGTTCCTACTTTGCCCAAGTACTGGAGACCCCAATATTAATATGGATGTGATATGCATAACAGTTTAATTTAAGAGACTTCACCCGCATTTGATGTGCAGGAGCATATCCAAAGGAATAGTCACATGTCAGATGGTAGGCTATTGTGAAAATAACATTTATTATCCAGGTTTTGCTCAGAATTAACAAAATTATGTGCCGATTTCAAATTTAAACTGGCTATCAGCACAAAAGTCCTTGCGTGCTACCAAAACATTTTAAATATAGGAAAATTAGGTCAAAAGTATTTTCTGTTGTGTGTGTGTGTGTGTGCAATTTCTGTGAACCAACTCGCTGGCTGATTTACGGAATTCAGAAAACAACATATTTAAAAGATAATGGATATTGTCATTTTGAGGATTACAAAATGCAAACAAATACCGAGCTGTGTGCGTTATATCTATGACTGCTCCATTAATCGGCCAGGTACCGTTCTCTTGTTAGAAGCCAAAATGAGTTTGAGAGCAGCTCTATTGATTTCAATAGAAGTGCTTACACTGGCATCGGTACAGCTGTACATTTTTGATATCTCCTTTAGAAGCCCCCCCACCCCCCCACCCCTCTGCCTCCAATTCCCTTTTCTCTCTTTTTCTCTCTCCTCCACTTTCTTCCACCCCCACCTCCTCCTTTATCCTTCCAAGATGCTCATGCAAGGCTGCAGCAGTACAACCACAGATTTACGCATCCCAGTTTGAACATGGAACAACAACATGGAAAAAAACCCCACTCACCTCACTTATTAAACGTCAATTAAAATGAGTAAAGATCGAAGGGTGGAGAGCGGTTAGCCTCTGAAATGTATAGCTATTGGCTAAGATAAGCAATGGGGCTCTTAATCTGTTGGCGTTCAGGGTTTGTAGTGGTACATATGTGCTGAGGCCTAATCAGATCAGGTATCGATTGGTCTTCATAGAGGAGGAAGCTCAATGCTCTCCCTGCTCCTCTGCGATATGTCTCACTCATATGAAGGAAGGTAGAGAAGCTCAAAGGCAGAGGAAGGAACAGACCAACGGTTATAGTGACTGCAATAAGGGTTACAGGTCAAGGTTATACTGACAGAAAGCCACTGAGAATCAATGTCTCATTTCTGATCAGAGCAAATGGTCACATTCATGCTGAGAGGGGAATCATTTGATGGGCAGGACAAATGCACAACCACAACTCCAATCCTGATTGGGACAAACAAGTCCCAAGAGGTGCAGCTGTCAAGACGATTTCTGGGGCAAAAGAGTCATCCATATTGTAAGTGACACATTGTTCACTAAGTGGAAAGTTAATCTAAACTGCATCTCCACAGGGTCCCCATGTGGCAAAGATGGCAGCTTCATCATCGCCTGGTCTACCAGCTGCCCTCCCCATGACCAGTCTCCGCTCTCTGTCCACAAATCCCATTTCATGCCAGCCTCGCTTCTAAAAAGGCAAAACAAAAGCCTGATCAGCACAGCTGCGGCTTTAGGACATTGTGCCAACAATCATCGTGAAATCGGTGGAACAGAGCAAAGTAAAACTCTGCAGCGACCAAAAGTACTGAGCGCTGCATTCTGCAGCATTAAACAATATGGACTTCTTAGGTGTGGAAACTTGTGGCTACTACTTCCTAAAAGTAAACAATGACACCTGCATTATTTAGCTGGTAGGTGTTGAAAGAAAGTGAAAAGAAGCATGATTCAGAAACCGATGCTGTTCTAATGCACCCATCCACTGACAGATCCATGCATCAACCTTCTACGTATTATTCAGTTCAGGGTTGTGGAGTAGCACTGTAAGCAAAGGCATCCAGTGTTTCCCAGAGTCTCCTCGTGGTTGGACATGCCAAACACTTGAATCACCTCAACAAGCCCAAATTACACTTTCCGCATCCACATAGGCCTGAAGAGGAACAAGCAAAGTGTTTTGCAAATCCCTCAAGTGCGTAAACGATTAGTCGAATAAGCAATTCAATTGAAGGGAAATTAATCAGCAACTAAATTTGCTAAGCTTTTGCTGGCTCCAGCTTCTCAATTCTAAATTGTGGCTTTCATTCTGTGACTTATTTACATAAAAATGAATATCTCTGGGCTATGGACTGTTGGTTGAATAAAACAAACTGAAAACTGTTATGGGATTTTTGCTGTTATGTGATCTTTTAAAGACCAAACAGTGCATTGATTAAATGTAGACATTATCAGCTGAGTATGGCTAAGGGTCATTAGTTGCAGGCCTACATCTATCAGTGCATTAAATCGGACTACATCCAGTATAAGCGCTCACAAATGCAGTGCAGCAATGCTACAAAGAATTAAAGATCTTTCACAGGATATGCAAAAAGTGATATATTCAGAAATGGCGTCATTGTTGAGAAAATGTACCTAAAGTTGCAAACTCACAGTGGAAATAAAGTCCTGTGGATGAAAGTTACAATGAACACATTCCACACGTTGCCAGTGCTTGTTGATGTGTTTGTTAATGTGTGAGTGGGTGGTAATACATGGGTGTATCAGTATGAATGTGTGCAAATGATTTGACTCCCCTTATTTCCCAGGATGCAGAGTTTTACATGCCCACACACACACACACACACACACACACACACACACACACACACACACACACACACACACACACACACACACAGACAGAGAAGTGCCCCGGGCCCAGCTGTACTAATGAAGAAGCCTGTAAGCAGCTACCTTCATTACATTCAATCCTCTGGACAGTGTCAGCAATTACATTGCAGCTTCCCACTGTCAGAGCTCACACATGTATGTACACACACACACACACACACACACACACACACACACACACACACACACACACACACACACTACAGCTGGATACTTCTTCTCCAGACTAATTGAGGTTGATGCAGGGAGGAGTTCCTGTTCCTCTTCTTCTTTAGTAGTGGGTGTTTGGCTCAGGCTTGGCTCTTTAAAACCCAAACCTCTCAATGCAAACTTAGATCTACCACCACATCAGCATACCCCCTGTGACGACTCACTCTACCAGCCTCTCTGTATGGTGGAGCAGAAGGGAAGCCTGGAGGCAAAGGGGGAAGCGTCCTAATAGAGTGCTCCACTTGCCATATTTTACACATCTCATCACTTATCCCACTAAGACACATACATCTACATGTCACTGTGGGGGCAACTGAAGAGGGAAGATCCTTAAGGATCAGAGAGTTTTGGGGACTGGTCTGATTGTGTGTATAATTCTGTGTTTAAATAAAATCCATTCATCCATCTATTTGTGTGCGGGGGATGGAGCCTATCAAATCAATCAATCCCACTCTTGCTGATGAATATATCCATATGAACGTGATGATATGTAAATAAATGACGGTAGATGGTAATCACCCATTCATCGTTCTACCCCTTGGATTTGCAGCTACTGAATTTTTTCAATGCTGCTTAATTACCTTATTACATTCCTAGTATTATTAGTCCTTTTGGTGCCCACAGGCACTGGCCACAAACAACAATATCCTCAGTTTATATCCACAGGATGACCTTTTTTCCAGGCTGTTAACAAACCTCTTCATAAAGGTCATACATTATAATTAATTTAAAAATACTATTTTGCAAATAATCATAAAGTCCACCACTTTGACAAAAAGACTAAGGTAATCTCTTCACAACTAACTGTAAAAAAATATTCAGTTAACTTTGATATATGACAAAGAACAGCATTAAATCTTCATACTTGAGGAACAGGATCCAATAAGTGCTGCTTCACTTGCTGTTAGTGGTATAATTGTTATGAATGGTGCATTTGGGGTACCTCCATGTTGTTGTTTTGGAGCCACAGGTGACAATTGACAATACCAGAAGGTGGAGTGCCAAGTTATCAGCTATATAGTATAATATGAGCTGTATCCATAAACTGTATGGGTGCACTGCACAGACACATAGGCCTGCTAATTAGTGCTAAGAAGAATTGAAATTAGCTGGGATAGCTGTCAGCTATGACGGAAAAGGCTATCATCCATCCATTTTCTTCCTCTTATCCAGTTCATGGATCAGTTCATGGTGGGGCTCGAGCCAATCACAGCTGTCACAGAGCAAGAGACAGGGTACAGCCCAGACAGGCTGCTACTCTGATACAAGGCTAGATTGCAAGATACACAACGATTCAGTTCTAAGGACTTAGAATTACCAGTTAACCCAAAATGCACATCTTTACATGCATTTTGAATGGGAGTAAGCCAAGGTCCCTGAAGGTAACTTACACAGGCACATGGAGAACATATTAATTTCAAACAGAAAGGCCCCATCCAGCGAGTTGATTTGAACCTTCTTGCTGTCAGGCAACCCACTACACCACTGCATGTTTAGCAAATTATATGTGGACATGGGTCTCAGAAAATCTATACTTGATTCAGGTGTTTTAGTCAATTACAGACCCATTTCCAACCTTCAAAAATTGTTGAAAATCAAATATGTGATCCTTAGCAGAGGAATAGTTTAACAATAACAAGAAATCCAGCCAGGATTTACAGCACAGAAAATAAGTTACACTAGTGACTTACTAGTTTACTAGCTTGACTTTTAGACTGACTGGTTAGTCATGGAGTCCCCCAAGGCTCTGTTCTAGGTCCCATACTTCATATTACACCTGGTTGTTTCGAGCCATATTTTTTAAAAACACTGCATACATTTCCATTTGAATGCAGATGCCACTCAGTTATATTTATCTGTGAAACAAGGTTACACAAATCCTTTAAATAAACTATCACCACGTCTTAAAGAACTATAAGGGCTAGATGGCATGTGATTCTCTACTGTGATATGCATACAAAATTATTGCATTTGCACATATAATTCTCAAAATCAAGTTTGTCTTGCCAGATAGTTACTCTAGAAAGCATTTCCTGGCCTCCAGTGTCATTTAACACATTAAATTGACCCCTTATGTTTTGGTTTCATTTATCCTCTATGCTAAAGTACATATAGATTAAACTTAAACAAAAGAAGCTTGTGTATTTTTTTTAAATGTCCCCAAATGGCTGAAGACTGCTGCAACATGTAGATGTGCTTATGCAAATCTCAGTAGCAACAGTGCAGCACCACACTGGAATTACTGAATGTCTGTTTTTCTATTGCATTAGGCAGAATTTCAAGGTAAGCCACAAGTATTGATAATTATTTATCTCTCTAAATCTGCTGCCAATGTAAGAAAAGACAAAACAAGTAAAAATAGGAGGGCTAATGTAACAAAACTGAAGAAACTGAGTGAGAAACTCCCTGACTCACATTTTTAAATGTCCTGTGTCACGTGCCAAAACTGAAAAATCACCAGTCATGCCTGTTGTAAGACCATAAATGATGCAAAAGGGCAACAAAGCCGTCAAGCCTTGTCAATCAAATTGGCTTTTGTGTTCATGTGTTGAGCTTTTATGGCTATGATGTGTGTGAGTGTGCGGGCGCGTGGGTGTCTATTAACATTTGATTCCTAGGTGCCATGATCTGAAAGGATTTTGTGGTAGAAACGGAAAAGGCATGACACTGAATAATGGAGGAGGAGAATAGGAGAACACCTTGACCACACACACACTGGGACGAGGCCGGCCATCAAACACACCTTGTTAGGGGAAGCTGGCCTCCTCCATTATTCACAGGCACATGCTCCCCTCATACTGCTTTGCCCGGGAAGATGGAGTGAGCCGAATGTAGACAGACAGCAAAGGAAAAAAAATGATAAAGGTGGACATAGAAAGAGAGGTGAGGAGACAGGGACAAATATAGTAGGTGAGAAAAAGGGGGAACGGTCGGGGATAAAATGTGTTATAAGAGTCGAAAACGGAGGGTGAATGTGTTATATTTATCTCTGAAATCCTCAGACTTTCTTCAAACTCAATGTCAGTCATCATTGATTCAGAATCGATTTGTGAAACTGACGCAAACATACATGTGCATGCAAGACAGTGACTTAAATTATCGCAGTCAATTATGAATGCAATTGCAGCATTGTCTCCACAGCGACACCAAACACTGCAGGGGAAAACCTTCATAATGGGGACCACCAAACATGATGGTTAGTGAGAATACATTTTCAAAAGAAGAAAAAGAAACAAAACAATAACGACAACACCCCCCCCCCCCCCCCCCGCCCCCCCTCCCCTAGTGTGGCACCTTTGCGTTTGTTGTTTCTAAAATAGAAGCAATTCAGATGACGGAGGTTCCCAGAAGCATGTGTCACACACATCAATCAGCACGTCTCACCTCGACATGGCTGGTCTCGTGGCCTCGGGAAGGACGGAGTAATGGTGGAAGGGAAGAGGTCTGAAGAAGTGACGAGCCAACGGATAAGCTGGCAGTAAGTCAAGAAGCAGTGGAAGGGCCATTGCCAAGGGTGACAGCCAGAAGTCACACAGTACCACAGCACTTCCCAGAGCTCCTTTTCCTCCTTCTTGACTCTTGTTTTTGTTCTTATGAATGGCTGATGTTGCATGTTGCTGACTGATGCTTTCTAACCTCTTTTATTTGCATGTCTAAATGAACATTAAAGGGCTTGTGGTTTTCAATCGTGCACACCTTTTGGGAGAAAAATATTACCGTTTTGAAAAATTATTTATTCACTTGTCATAACTTCACTTTGACTTACTCTGTTTTGCCTCCTGTGTTTCATTCCTCATCCCTCTTCAAACTGCACCCCACTCTCCTGCTCTGTTTGGCAAACAATAACAAAATGTCGAAATACTGGAAACCTGAGTGATGTTGACATAAATGAAGTTCCCCGTCTCTTCTTGCAGGGAAGCAAATTTAATAGCTGCTGCACTACATAGAAGATCTCAGAAGCCCCCCTCTCAGCGCATTACTCCTGTCACTGATGGTGGTCCAAATCAGTACCTCAAACTCATTGTTGTGCTGCTCAAACTATACTTGAACCAATTTTTACTTTGTAGCAGGCCGCATTATCCTGCCGAAAAAGGCCACAGCCGTCACATATTACCGTCTGCAGCAATTCTTAGGTAGGTGGTACATATCAAGGCGGGTGGTTGTAGAGCAGGTCATCTACTAATTGGAAGGTTGGTGGTTCAATCCTCAGCTGCTACAGTTTGCCTGACCTAAGAGTATCTCCTAGAAGTCTTTCACTCCTTTTATTGTTGCTGCACAACGGAAGTGGCTAACACTTATGCAGCAGCTGTGAGATTCGTCTACACTTCCCCTGTTTTACGTACACTGCAGGTATTGCCAATTTGGGAAAATAATTGCGAGAGGAGATAACATATCTTCATTTTCCTGAAGCCTTCATTACTTGCTGTGTTAAGTAGACACATATCTTTGGCCAAACGGAATGTGATCACATTTCAGTAATTCCAGTGCATCTTTATGAGATTGACAGATACGCAAACATACTGTGCAGGCTCGCTTTCATGGATGTCTGACTTGGACAAAATGCTTTCCTGGGTCTTCATATATTCATTATACTAGAGTTCAGGGAGTTGCAGTGTACACATAACTCTACAGCACTCGGCCCATGATTTGCTCTTGGTTAACATCAATTGTCTTAAATCAAAAGTATTTCCAAAAAGTGGATGATGATCAGCTTCTAGGGACAAGTCTTTGCACTCTGCTTTGCTAGACATTTTATTTTTGTTTCCACAGTCTGTTATCTGTTGTATAGCTTACTCTTAATGTAGTCTTACTCATCCAGACTAGGGAACACTTTTGCTTTGCATTTTACAGTTGGCGCGTGCATTTTCCTATACGTCAGTCATATTCACTTATCTGTGCAAAGCCAAAATTTTCATCAAGATTAAAATTCAATTAATGGTGCAGCCCTAACTTATACCTTTCCATGCCCCAAATTCTAACACTGCTTCTGCACTAAAAATTTGCACTCTCCAAACCAAAATCAAGACTATTTAATTGGTGCCATTTATATATTGTCTCTGATCTTGGTTGGAGTGTGCATTTGAATGAATTTGTCTGCCATGACATGACATAAAAAAGGCAGATAATGATGCAGTTTCTGCTGACGTTACCTACGATCAATTAAAAAAATCCAGGAAATTATCCTCCGGTCTTATCACTAGAATTAACATGCATTTCGCCCCAGAAAATCTGATAATTAAACCAATATGGTAACAATAGATTCAAGTATTATAATAGACGTATTGATTTGTGTGTGCATCCAACCAGAAAACACCAGCAGTGTATATCAAGCAGGTAGTGGGCAGCTCAGACAGTAACAGACACCAAATGTAAGCAAGGTATTTACCGTGAGGATCTCAGCATAATTGATGTGTCCAGCAGCCGGCATTTTGAGGGACAAATCTGATTTCATCATGATTATGTCAGACATATTTCAAATCTGTACAACACATCTAAATTATATCCAGGTTCTAGCTACTGTATGTTTAGTGTCAGTCGGGGAGGACGCTCTCTGTCTGAAGAACTACTAGATCGCATTAGGAAAAAGAGGTGAGCTGCTATTTATATTAAAGAAACAGAATATTTACGTCCAAATGAACAGAATCAACTTTTGGAGAATATTTATGGATCTGTTGGGCCAACTGAAATGTTGTATTGCATTGAAGCAGACACCAGGTGAGACAATCCAGAAACCAAAGCATTTGTTTCAAGAAAATGAGGCCCTACCTATAGACTGTTAGCATTGTTACCCTAGCCCCTGCTCTCAACAAGGAGCTCCCTGTCTCATCAGCACCCAGTCAGTCTGCAACAAATCTTAGATACAGGCGATCTGACCTTGTCCTCAGAGTAAAACATGGTGGAAGTATATGTTTCAGACGCCTGTTAGATCAGGAATGATAAAGTCGCATGGTGGCATCTCAGCACATGGAGGCCACTGATGCTTTTCCCCTTCGTTCTTTTTCCATCATCGTTTATCTTTTGCTTCCTCCAGCCCTAATTAACAGCTCAAGCCAAGACAGAGGATCCAGCATTAAGAGTAACTCATCAGTTAAAACCACCACTCTATCTTTTATCTCCATCTCTATCTCCATCACTCAGCAGCTTCTCTCCTCGCACAGGTCATCGCAGAAGACGGACCTGAGCAAAGGAGGGGGGCACCCCTTGCTGTCTGTAGACAGCCCAGAAGTGTCCTTCATCTCAAAACTTTAGCGTTCTTGGAAACATATAAACATATAATACATATAATAAACAATTATTTAACAATAACTTTGCTTCTGATAATTTTAAAGGGCATGGGATATATCTCCTGATGGTAAATGGATTATTTATTTTGCTGTTGTTGTTGTTTTTGTTTAATTTTTTTACAACAATTAACCCTATCTGTCTCTTTCTCCAAAGGTCAAATTACATTGTTGTCAAAGTGAAAAACCTCTCTTGGAAAAGAAGACAGAAAAAGTAGAGTAATTGCAGTACTTACTCTGTACTTTGATCCAAGCCATTTCAGGTGAAATAGGTGAAAATCTTTGTAGTGAGAACAAAAACCAATAGATCTTAAATTACATAAATGCAGTAGAGACTCTTACACTGCACTAAAGTAAAACAAATGGTAAATAACTTCTTCAAAACGTTAATAGCAAGGCATTGGTGGGAATAACACTGGGCTCGATTCCTCCATTCTCATTTCTGATCTCCCTGCCTTTGACCCTGAGAAGCAACACCATAGCATGATTGGTGCCACTACATTTTTCTGGAAAAGTCTGCACTAAACAGGTGATGAGGAATGCCTGTCAAGAGTGGCTTTCCTCTAAATGCTCCTTCATAAAATTGATGGAGTGCTCCTGAGATGGTTGGATTTTAGGCCAGGTGCTTCTCTTACCTCTGCAGAGGACATCAATCCTGGAACTCAGTGGCCATGAGCTTTGTGGTGACCTCCCAGAGAAAAGACACCGGCTTGAGCAAACGAGTTCAGTCTCGGTTGTGCTCAGTTACTCAGTTTAGCTGGACAGCTGCAGTCCCAGTGGTCCCAAACTTCTTCCTATTGAGGCCACTGAGTGAGCACTCAGACGTTTCGAAGTGGATTTTAGACGTTTGCTCACTGCTACATATTTCATAGACACTCAGAGAGTTCCTTTGACTTCATGGCTTGTTTTTGTCCTGGTGCACAGTATAAATTGTGGGACCTTATAGAAAGGGGGCGTGCCTTCAAAAATTACATTTAATTAATTACGTTTGCCACAGCTGAGCTCCAATCAAGGTCTAGAGTCATCTCAAGGGCAATCAGTTTTCAGTTTATTTTTTGTCACTGGGGCAAAAGGTTTGAATTGTTTTTAATTGGTTTAAACGAAATGCAAATACTTACTAAAGCAACTGTATGCAAATGTCTATCATATTGATAATAATAACATAATAATTTCAGTCAAGAGATCTGGTAATAGCTCATGAACTTATGATGCCTTTTTAGAAATTTGTAGCTAAGAACTAATTGTAATAAATTTTATCAGGTACACCTGTTCAACTGTTCTTTTATGGAAATATCTAATCAGCCAATCAGGTGGAAGCAGCTCATTGATTTAGGCATGTAGACATGGTCAAGACAACCTGCTGAAGTTCAAACTGAACATCAGACCGGAGTAGAAGGGTGATTTAAGTGACTTTGAATGTGGCATCATCAGAAATAGCTGATCTGTTGGGATTTCCCCACACAACACTCTTCGAGGTTTACCAAACCCCTTCTGTAAAGGAGAAAATATCTAGTGAGCGACAGCTCTCAGGGTTGATCCTCGAGTCAGAGGAGAATGGCACAAGTTGGTAGGAAGGCAAAGCAGCTCAAATAAACACTTGCTGGAACCAAGAGATGAAGATGAGTATCTCTGAATGTGCAACACACTGAACTTTGAAGCAGATGGGCTACAGCGGCAGCAGACCACACTGGGTTGGTCAGCTAAGAACAGGAACCTAAATCACGAGGCTATGATTCACAAAACTGGACAACAGAAGACTGGAGAAATGTTGCCTTGTCTCGATCTCTGTAGCCATATTCAGATGTTAGGGTCAGAATTTGGTATAAAGAACATGAAAGCATGGCGCTATTCGACCTTGTCACAACAATTCAAACTGGTGGTGGTGGCATAATGCCGTTGTTTCTGATCACGTCCCTTTATGCCCACACTGTGATCACCATCTTCATGAAGTCTCCTTCCAGCAGGATAATACATCATGTCACAAAGCTCAAAAAATCTCTATGAGTTCTATGCACTCAAATGGCTCCCACAGTCGGCAGAGCACCTTTGGGATGTGGTGGAACAGGAGAGTGACATCATGCATGTGTTGGCAAGAAAACATCACACAGATGCCATAGAGATATCATGTCAGTCAGGATAGTCTTTCCTGTTTATCATCAATCATTTCAAGTTAAGTGCTTCGACTAAAAAGCTCCATTCACCTATTTTCTTAACTGCCTAGGGTCACAGGTGGTGGGATAATACCTATGCCAACCTACACTGCGCAAGAGGAGAGGTACACCATGTACAGGTAGCCAGACTATCACAAAGCTAACAATTCCAAATCCTTCATTCTAAAAATACCAAGCACAAATGTCCTTTTCTTGTCTAAACTGCTTATCGCGTCAAATGAATGACAGACTGTAGCACTGCTTTATGCCTAGAGGGAGTGGGAACCAACCAACTTTCCTACACCTACGCGTTTAGTCTGGGAATGGCTTTCCAGGCAGCTCCGACGGAGCTCTTCTCTGGAGAGTTGACAAGAGCCTACATAAGCGGAGGAGACCCCGCCAATACAGTCTGCCTCTTGTTCTAACTCGCAATTCCAACTGAAGACTATTTAGAGTAAGGGAGAATCATTTCCATGGGCTATGAAAACAGAGACAGAGAAAGAGAGAAAGCCAGAGAGAGTGAGGGGTGTGTGCAATGGAGAGGGGAGGACAGGAGAGTAGAGGGGAGTCACCCCCCTCCCGGCCCAGCACACCCTGCAATCCCCACTACTAGATGCTGAAAATAATTCCTTTGCAGTGAAGACTTAATTCTCATTCTGTGTTCGTGTCCCTGATCCCGTATTGTCTATTCTGGTCATGTGGTCTGCCTGCCTTACTGCTGTCCGCTGTGACAGCTGTGTGTGTATGTGTATTTGATGCAGAGAGAGAGCGAGTGAGAGAGAGAGAGAGAGAGAGAGAGAGAACGAGTGAGAAAAGGGTCAGTCTGTGTATTACCTACTGCTACAGTATGAGCTGCACCCATACAAAAGACAAATCCTTGTCTGACCACATGCAATTAAAGGGCTCAGATAGATGTAGAGTCCACAGAGGAACCATTAAGGTGCATGCCTGCGTTTTAACAACGGCACCACTTTGCCTTCCATGCCTACGGGATTGTAACATGACGAACATTTCCAGTTTGACAGCCTGCTGGAAGCCTACGCATCAGTGATGATGCAGGCAACAACCACCAAAGTCTAAATAAATACAAAGAAATCCCTCAGATTTGGCTCAGAAATG
This sequence comes from Neolamprologus brichardi, assembly GCF_056152115.1. NCBI lineage: Eukaryota > Metazoa > Chordata > Actinopteri > Cichliformes > Cichlidae > Neolamprologus > Neolamprologus brichardi. Next base: position 14,535,478 of record NC_142118.1, read on the forward strand.
ATCTAAAAATACTGCAATCAGATGAGAAATAAGCAGCAGGAACAAGTATATGCTCATTTTTTTTTTCCCGATTTAGCGCTTGTGTTCCAAGTGTATCCCTCTCAGACTAGCATATTGTTGAACAGATGCCCACATATCATTGCAAGGGATCACTCCAGTAACAACTCAGAGATGATTCAACCGTACGCAGACACAAAGAGTAGGGTCAAAACAGGAAAAAGGAGGAATAAAATCATGCTAGTGGGTAGACACACGCCTGGGGCTCACTGATTCCCATTCAAACCACGTATCTTTATATCACCAGAGAACCGAGTGTTAACATTTATTTTGTGTTTTTGTTATCCTGTCATGATGTCAGCTTTGTCAGGATATTACGTTTGCCTGTCTAAGCGTCAGCGAAGTGGAAAATGGGAAGGAATAATAATAATCTTGTGATGCTAATGGGATCAATGACAGGCTGGTGGTCACGAGGGAGTTAGCAATGACTTTTTTGAGCTTGCTTTGTAGTGTAGTTGTGCATTTTTTGCCATTGCCTATGGATAACTGGCCACATGAAGAAAACACGACACTACAACAGCTACAATGAGTTTGAGAACATCTTTCATATTGAAAGATTGTACTGCTGTTAACTGTACAGACAACCAGAGAAGTGTGTAAACAGTTATTTGCTTCTTTCAGTACATAGTGCTGTCATTAAAAAGCAAAGAGTTTAACGGAAAAGGATGCAAATTTCGATTTAAATCTGTCTTATATCACATTTTTTTCATATAAAAATAGGCTAAACTACATATCCCATATCACTTATCCATCCAGTACCGCCACGCACTATCATTTTACATCCTTCCTTAGTGACAATTGGTGTCCATTGTGGATAGGTCGCCAGTCAAACACAGATCACACACCTTTACACCTACGGGCAGATTAGGTTAACCTAACCTTCATCTCATCAGACTGTGGGAGGAAGCCTGAGCACCTGCTGAAAATCCACAGGCTTGAGGAGAACATGCACACTCTACAAGAAGCCAAAAGCTTTCTTTAAGATTCTATTTCATTTAACATTTGCAGACAATACTGATCAGTCTCCTGGCTCTTGTTTGTTTAACGGTTGAAGCCATAAGGTAATCCCACAATGGCTTCCCACCAGCAAAAAAATGTCCATTTGCTTGTTTGCAACAAAGCAACAGCCCCTGGGGGAGGAAAAATAAAACCAACACGTATGTGCCAAAAACATTGCAGTTCCTGGAATCGCCACTTGGCTCCAAAACCAAGTCAATCCCCATAGATTACAATATTAAAATGGCTTTAGAGCATAAAATATGTCTACATGAATAGTTTACAGCCTGGTATAAAAATGGATTTGGTATCTATTGATAAATTCTCCCTTATTTAATGTTAATTTCATTAGGCCATAAATAAGAAACAGCTTCTGATTGCAGCTGTAGCCGATATCTGTTTGGCGAATGACTGAGCTGAACCTCTCAACCATGTTTGTGGTGTTGTTGCCTTTAGTTCATTTCTAGTATTTCATTAGTAACTTAGCATTGCTGCCCTTCACCTCCCCTAATTCAGACATGGAACTGGACCTCTAGGCCATACTGGGAGTGCTGCTGCTGCACTTAATGAAAGATGAATTACAGGGCTTGCAGTTAATTGTAAAAACAGACCATGCAGAACATGTGTTCCTTGTTTTGGTTTGCCAACTTGTACATTTTTATTTATATGTTATTTAACACTAATTATCAGGTATCTGTGTGATTCAATCCTACAATTTATGGATGCAGTTTGCCAACCTCCCTGTAGCTTGCCAATTAATGCAGCAATAATAATGACCATATTGTCTAAATGCTGTCACCGTTGGCTTTAAAAAAAAAGCCCAAGATGGGAATGGCCACAATGCCAAAAACTGCACTTTGCTTTGTTGTGTCATAAATAGACACTAAGAGGAAATTGCTCCATTATTTGGCACACACCCGTGTTGTTTGGTGACACCCGATAGCATTTTGGTCAAGGTACGCTGGCAAGCTGCTCCACCTCTTGCTGACTTGACTCCTGTTACTCTTGAGAGCCTCTTTAGCACCTAAGTTGTTAAGGTGAGTTTGGGATAAACTCCAGAGATTAAATTATGTGGAAAAGCTGATTAAATAGTTATTATCCCATCTGCAGCCAGACAAGTACACACACAAGAAGGTACACTTACATCTCTGCAATCCCGTGAGCCTGCACACTTGCACACGAGCAAAATACATTAAGGCCGAAGGGAACTAATGCAAGATTTTTGTGGTTGAAAATTTTGGGGCACTATTCAATAAGCAGGGGAAATACATATATGTTCAAAAAATAATTATTTTACTCTCCTATTTCTTTTTTTTTTTTGTTGCTCTGTCTCATTTCTAGGACAGCATGTTGGGTCTTTAACTCAGTAATAAAATGCAGACTTCATATGATTAAAAAAAAAGGATGGTGGTAAATGCTTCATTCATTCATTCTGATGAGATTCACAGAATTAGTTCTACTTAAGAGAGGAATGGAGAGCGTGATCTAAATGTGGTTGTTTTGGCAAGCTTGCCTGCTGTCAGTTCATGTCTTTCTGATAGACATGTAAGTTTGGAGAGATGCCCACATGTCCCTGAGCCTAAATATGTGTGGGGTGGGGAGGTGGAAACAAGACCGAGAAAGGGGTACAAGGAGATCGGAGAGGGAAAAACATGTGCTGACTGTCGCACAGTGGAGCTTTCCTGCCTCGGCTCTTCGTCGGAAGCTTGGTGGTGAGGTTGTGTCCAAGTCTCTTTGAGGAAAGGCTAGCATTAACCCACACACAACATCCACCATCAATGGAGTTTTCAGTGGGCTGCGAATCAAGCCACACATCCAAGAGCATCCGTGGCGTTTGCACGGGGCGCTGCCGTGTAATAATACTGTATGGTCCCACACATACGTGCCAGCTTTGCACAGATTAAAAGCCACTGAATGCCTTTTGCTGCTCTCACTCTCTCTTTCTCACGCAGTCTCTCTCTTACACACTCTCTCAGTGTGCGTGATCATGGGAGGTATGCATACAGTGGCTATATTTGGGGCTGGGGGGATTTGGAAGCTGTGTTTCCCAGCCAGAGCTTGGTATTACTACACAAAGATGAAGAGCAAAGCGGAGTCACATGCAAATGCACATACTGTGCGTGCAAAGGACACACACATACACACACAATTCAGACAAAAACTGGAGTGCAAATGATCATGTAGTTAGTATTAGCGAACCTGGACCTCACAAGGCAAGATGTCATAGAATAGTCAAAATCTTTGCAATATTTTTATACAAAGTACATTTTGTAAATGCATAATATACATCATGCCAAGTCAGACCACTAATTTAGCAAGAAATATATGACATGTGAGTGTTTGAATGGAGTACGCAAATGCATATGCAACAAACAAGTACACACTCACAGGAAGTGAGTGTGTAGATGAGTGCTCAGACCCTGAGGCAGGCCCAGGGTGGGAGGCATAGGACAATTAAAATTCACGGTAAAGTGGAAGAAACACAGACAGTTCGAAAGTAGCCACTGAGCAATCATGCATAAAAATACACAACCACACAAGCACTTACATACAGGTAGACGCAAAAAAATGATACAAGCACGCACAAAGGTTGAGCTCAGCGTGAGAAGCTTTCATCCACTCCTAACAAAGCTCATATTTTCAATGCGATATCTTTGACAAGTGACAGCATGTTCACCCCAATTATCCAGTTTTCTACCTCCCTCTCCTCACAAATAAACCCCACCTCTTCTTCAAACATTCAACAAAATACATACATTATCTCTCCCCCTCTCTCTCTCTCTTTCTCTCTAATACACACACACACACACACACACACTTGGAGATGCCAGCTCACCGCTCCTGCACGGTGTCCAGGGTCTAAACAGAGATGTCCCCTGGGCTCTGTCACCTGTCTAAAGAGATGTGGGGCTAAGTGATGGAGGAGGGTGAGCCAAGGTCTCATCTGCTCCCTGGTGACTGAATGCAGGAGTGGACGGGTGACCTTTGACCCTGGCAGAAAAGGAGATTGAGCAACGCTCAAGACTCCATTAGCATTCTGCTCACACACACGGCCCATACCATAGCAGACTCGGAATGAACACTGTCGATGTAGAAGACTGAGGCTTAGCAACAAGGTTCTGAGTTGTAAGAGAGATTCAGTCAACCTGAATGCTTTGCTTCTTTCTGGCATCACAGCAGGGGAGGTTTTTTTTGCTGTCAAAATACATCATCTCTCAGTAAATTCCCCAAAAGGAGAAAAAAACCCCACCCAAAACAAAACACGCAGAGGTTATTGTAGTAATCCTAGCATGATTAGAGTCTTAAAAGACCAGGGGTCAGGTACAACATGGGAACTTAATGCCATTGTGCACCATTTCCTGCAGGATTTTCCCCTCACGCCTTTGATACTTTGTTTCACCTGACAGTGCGAGCCTTCCTTTTCCATATGCACACACAAATACATCAAAAAGACAAATAAGCTGTCGGTTGTGTCTCTGTGCGTCTCAACATCGGCATATGTATGCGGGAATTGTCAACACTGCACAGCAGGATCAAACTGGCAATCTGTCAGTTTGCTGGGGATACAGTTGGGGATTTAAGTGACTGATGACACACACAGAAATTAACCGCCTCTAATGTGGCGTGGGCCTTAATGTCAGTTTAAAAAAAATGAAAAAGGGATGAGTATCCTTTGACCTCCTGTTGGTGATGAACATAAGCCACCTAACAGCCACCAACATAATCAGAATCCACAAGAAAAGCTTACTTCCAATTTTAATGCCAAATCCTCATCAGCTGATGACTATTTCTCTTTGGAACTCCCCATCATACAGCCCAAAAACGATGATGTAGATAAGAAGAGAAATCAAAGTGGCTTGGGATGCGTTTATCCTCCGCTACATTCCCGGCTGTATCTACCTCATGCAGTATTTACTGTGGTAGGGTCAGTACCGCACTGATTTGTGAGTGACGCTTGGATTTCAGCACCACGGACAGCGCGTTGCCTCTTTCCTCCAGCGCTAGGAGAGAAGGAGGGAGAGGAGGAGGAGGGATGGAGATGGAGACGAGTGGTTGTGGTGGTGGTGTTGTTGTTGGTGATGGAGGGGGTTTCCCTGGCAGATTTCAGCAGAGGGTCTACACAGTCATTCCTCCATCGCTGCAAACCGCCTACTACCTCCTCCGTACTGGATTTCCATACGGAGGAATACCGTATGTGTGTGAGAGAGATCACGGCTTTTCATGAAATATTGATCGATCCAGCCTCATGGACACGGAGAGGAAGAGAGAGGGAAAGGGAGGGGGTGAGGGGGTAAGGTTGGAGGGGGTGGAGGGGGGGTATTCCTTTGCACAGCCTTTATCATGCTCCCACTACCAGCACCGATATCGTCTCCATCCCTCCCTCCCTCGCTCCATATCACTAAAAAAAGCAAATCTGTTTCATTTACTTTCCGATCATGACCACAACTGCTGATTTTCGCCTCGCCTTATGCTTTACCGATTTGAAACATGACAAAGCAGCAGTCTAACACACACACACGCGCGCGCGCGTGACAGATATGGGTAAAATGAAGGCCGGCGGCGACAAGATCCAACACCATCCGCCGTCTCATAGCCTCACATCGCATCTAAACGTAGAACGTTTCCAGTGTTGGTAAGCGAGAGACGCGCCGTCATCGCTCTGCGTTCAGAGGAATGTCAGGATTCACCGGTGTGTTCAGCCCTACCAAACCGAGCCAGAGCTGTTATCACACAGCCCAAACTTCTCGGTCGGCAATGCCATTCACAAAATAACCCCCAGTGAGCCGTCTAACACTCATTTCACTGAATTTCTCACATCAGCCACTGCTCTAAATAGGCCAAAGATGCGCTCATCATCATCACCACCACATCCACCTTCAGCAACTGTCGTGAGCAGCACTTAAAAAAATGCTGTGGTCAGTTGGGTGCCCGTAATGCAACATAGAGGCTGAGCATCTTCAGTATCGACACAACACACGGTCAGCTGTAATTCTCAGCTTTGACAAGCAGATAGGGGCATGAATTATTCAATGCACAAACTGAGCGCTTCTTCTTCTTCAGCATCAGCAGCAGCAGGGAAAACGGCTCGACAAGAAATCTACACACGCCAATGCAGAGCCCACATTTACCACATTAGCACCGGTTGTCATGCATACCGGTAAGAGAGGAGAGAGGGGGGGAAAAAACCCCAAGACCCGGCTTTAAATCAGCATCGCCTTCAAGAGGCTGGAAAAAAAATCAGTGAGAGACTGAGAGCCGCCGCCGCCGCCAAGCAAAGCCAGCCGACACGTATGAAGAACCGGGCCGACAGCCGGCGGAAATGAATTCACAGAAACATGAGCGAAAGATGAAACGGGCGATGGACATTTCTGCGTTTACCTGTCAAGACTCCGACCCGGATTTGGTGGTCGTGGTTCGTTAAAATCATCCCGTCTGACGCCATGTTCAGCAGCGCTGTCGCCCGCACCGAGAACTCACGGCAGGGCCCAGAGCCGATCGCATCGAACTTAGTCGGGAGAGGGAGGGGAGGAGGAGGAAGAGGAGGAGGAGGAAGCTCTGGAGGAGGGTTGGGATACAGCAAAAAAAAAAAAAAAAAAAAAAAAAAAATAGACGAGAGGAGTAGAACGCCGAGCGATCATCGGGACACCTACAGATAAGCGGGCAGGATGCGGGGGCCGTTTAAACCGCACACATCACTCTGCTGGCCGCCAGCCACGGTTGTAGTGTGGATCCTAGATTATTTCTTATGGAGACCATTATTTTCTGCGAAGGCTTTTAGGGAGACTGATTAACAGTAGTTACGTCTGCAGACGTCACTTAGTTTATATGTCATGCATCCTTCGGAGCTAGGAAGGCTTCATGGACCCTAAAACGTGATTAATAACAGCATCCCTTCTACGATCTGAAAACCCAATTAAGCCCCTTCCTCCGTCCAGCTCTTCCTTTTTAAGATGCCACCTGCTTTATTAGATTAAAGTGGGGCCCTCAAACAGCAAGGTCAACACTCTAGAGATGTTGCGGCTGTGTCTCAATGCAAAGGCTTAAGAGGAGATCACAGTCTGACCTGTAAAAATGCAACTACATCCCCGGGCAAAAAAGCACCGCTGCTATTTATAGACTGGCCTCATGCTTCCATGGTGTATAATTTCTCTTGTTTATTCTCATTGGGGTGGGGGTTGAGAATCTATCATAATTCATCAGACCAGGTATATGAGCACACTAAAGGGGGAAGAAATGAGACAGCTCCTCTAGATTTTTTTTATCAGTGTTGCCATATTCCTGTCCAATGACCCAACCAAGTGCATGGCACAATTTCCACTCTTTTCTTACTCATCTGTTACACAGCAAAGCATCAGGGGTGCTCTGACAAGGACATGAAACAAGACATTTAAGGGCGTATTGAATGCCTTACTGATCTTCCCTGGAAGTTTGATGTCCTGTTGTGCACTGTTGCCCTGCACTATACATACCTCAGCTGGATACCAGCTAACCTGTCCGAGCTAAATGCTCCCTGTCCTGTTTTTCTCTCTCTTCAAATTCACATTTATTAAGGCCATGTACTTTTTCTTTAAAAAACAAGAAAACAAAACAAAACAAAAAAACTATGCACACAGTCAAAAACCTTACATATACAATATACAAATAAAACTGGTGCAATCATTTTATTATTACTGACAGACAAATTCCCAACTATTTACCCCAAAATGCAAAGCACTGGAAATAGTCTTCTTTGAAATGAATACGTCAAAGAGGTGGTACGATTTACAGAAGAGTGATGAGAACCTGAATGAAGCGAGGGTCTGGAGAAGGCCACACCCAAGATTCACAGACAAAACAACGTAGTATACCAACACACAGAGAAAAAAGGGAGGAGAAAAAAAGAAAGAGCCAATGCTTTTTAGACTTTCTTTTAGAAACGTTGAAAAACATGTTCAATTCGATTTAATTCAATGAAATTTTATTTATATAGCGTCACATCACAACAGCAGTTGCCTCTAGGTGCTTTATATTATAAGGTAAAGTGCAATAATACAGTTGTCCGATATTCTTCCCTCCAGCACAGCATCACAAAAGCTCACACATCTGTCAGCTTGTCAATGAGAGACCAGTGTTAAATACTTACCAATTGTTAATAGTGAGGATTAGCATGCCCAGATGAACTGTGCATATGTGCACATACAATGCAAACAGACGGTGCCTCTCTCTTTCTCTTGCTCTCTCACACACACATACACAAATATTCGCAGACACACTCTGTGGTCCAGAGCTGGCAAGCTTTCCTGGAAGGCTGGAATTCCCTAGTTGGCATAGAGAGGGAAACTGAGAAAAAAAGATAGTAGAGGAGAGATGTACAGAGGAGGGGAGGGAGGGAGTCATCAGGCTGAAGACATTGGGGTCCCCATCTGGTGTGTAGAGGACTGTGTTTATGTAGTGTGCGAATAAGTATGCTTGTGCACAAGTGCGTGTTATAATGATGGTGTAATTACCTCACTGTCGGTCGAGCTGCTCGCTGTTCATGGCTAGGTGACGGGGAGGCAAGGGCCATCGCTCTCCCCTTTTGCCTCACCATCCATCACAATAAAAAGCGGAGCCTCGGTAGACAGAGAGAGCCGTAAACATATGCATCCTCATCTTTGTGGTGAGCGCAGGGAATCCCCTTGTTTTCCCAAGATAGAAAGAAGAGAAAGGGGTGCAGCCAGAGGACAGCCGCTTGTTCTGGGTGTTTATGTTTTACAGCATTAGAGGCACTTAAACTCTGTCTTTAGGCTGCTGGGGACTCTGGCAGGGGAATCTCCCACAAAACTACGGAAAGCAAATTTAGCTGTTGTAAATGCAAACACAGCATAAAGAGGATAACCTACTCAACCTCAGAGACAAACAAGGACATATTTCTGCATAAATGCCCTTTGTTATTTTGATTTCATAATTTCCCCAAAGTCTCTGGACTGGTGAAATGGCTGGAAAAAGTAACAGATACTTCCAATGCCATAAAACATGCAGGATGTTGTCACCAAAGAGCCATAAAGCTTTACTTCCACTCCAATGATCCCAAGCCTGCCCCCATTCCTAAAAAGAAAACAGCAGGCTGAAGTTGTTACATGCACGATAAAGCGTGCAGCTGCAAGTTTTACAGGGTTCCACAAAGTTAAACACCACTTTATGGCGATGTACCTCATCATTTAATATAGGTCAAATATTTCATTTAAAACCAAATGTGTGTTTGATTAGTCAAAGTTCAGTCTTTCTTCTTTTTTTTTTCTTTTAAGAAAGACTTCATGGATTTATGTCACTTGCATTTTTTTGGAGCAGGCAGTTTGACTCTAACTCCCTGCACCAATCATATGTCGTCTTGGAAATGTTCCCCTGCTCACGGTGGGATGCTGTTCCTTAATTAAAATAAGAGGTGGAAAAAAGCAAACAAGAAAAGGGAAACTTACCTTCGGGCTTTTTTAGCATTATTCCCTGATGCCTTCTGCAGAATACCTGACTAAATGTGGCCTGAGCTGAAAAGGGGGAAAACAGCGAGAAAGGGAAAAAAAACCCAAAAACAATTATCCATCTGCGAATGAGCAGCAGACATTTAATTGAGGACTGCTGGGGACAAAACCCTTGTTTAGAGACAGTAATTAGGCAACAACATGGCAAGGAGGTTGGGACGAGTAAGAGGCAGGGTGGTGTACACCTCTGGTCTGCTCCAGTGAAGGGAGAGAAATTAAGGGAGGAGTGGAAAATGGGAAGAACAAGAGAGAAAACATGAGAATGAGAGAGATAGATTGGGAGAGAAAGAGAGAGTGAGCGTGTGTTTGTGTGTGTGTGTTAGGCACCATTCTGATGAGTGCAGGATCTCTGCCTACTCTCACCACCATTACAGCAGCACAGAACATTGCTCCAGGGCTTTGGATTCAAACCCATTACATCTGATACTGGATTTCGCTCTGCACAGAATTAATGCAATGTGGACTCGCCTCCTCTAAAGCTGGCCGGTGTCGCATAGCATCGCTGTGCAAAGAACTGCACCACAAGGAAAAAGAGGACAGGGGAGGAGAGTGAGGGCCTGAAAGTCTGAGAGGGACACTGGAAAGGGAGGCTCGCTGCAGCCGAAGGAGCCTTGTTCATATTTCAGTTTTTATTGTATCTAGGAAAAGGGACGGCTTACTCTAATAACTCACACGGTATATGGTACTGTGAACACATGAAGGGGGCCTATGTATATGTTGAACAGAGGCCCTGTGGTCCATTTGCATAATTAACAGACTGGCATTTGAAAAGCAGAATGTCAGCACAAACAACCTTGGACACCAAACTACCCTGGGTCATTTTTTTTCAGCTGTATAATTGGCTCCTAATGCAAAGGAGTTAAGCGTAGAGATTTTCTGCCCTTAAAGCAGAATACTAATAAAAAAACACCCAAAAAACCCCCAAAACGCTTGTTAATGGGTTCACCTTGTGATAATCAGTCAGCTTGGATTTTTGGAAGTTTAAGAAAGGACCTCTGCTACATGACGGAGTTAATAAATAAATAAAATACCATGTATCTAGAAATCCCGTTTTGTATGCAGAATCCATTCTCAAATTTAACTGAAGCCACTTGGCGGTTTTAAATACAACCATAAAATGTGTTATTCTGTGAAGTCTCTGGCTAGCCCGGCCTTCATTTTGTCTTAGCTACACCGTGTGGAAGGGAAGGTAAGACATCCATCCATCTGTATTCGTAGTGACACGCCTGCACTCAAAAAAAATCAGTTGTTGGATAAACACAAGTTAATCACGGCACCTATTTCCACGTGATTTAACCAAGTACAATAACCCATTTTTGACCATGTCAAACAAACACATTTGGTATTTGGTGGTTTGATGTAATCACATTATGCTGGATCAACGTAATATACTTACATTGCCTTGAAGTGATTTATTTAAGTATGTAGAGTAAAATTTGTTTTAATTCATTCTACACAAGTTAAAAACTTCAGGAAAAAGCAATGAAATCGTATTGTTTAAACAACTACTTTGTTAATCAAGGCAGTTACTGCTAGTCTTGCTTAATGAACCAATATGCAGGTTGATGATTTCATAGAGACAAACAACCATTTGCACTTACATTCATGAGTAATTTAGAATCACCAATTAAACTAACTCTAATTACACACTGCAAACCAGCCAGATTGTGGATTTGAACCCAGGCCCTTCTTGCTGTGAGGCAACAGCACAACCCATCACGCCACAAAGCTGTCAATCCAGGCTTAACAAAACTAGGAAAGCTATGATTACAAGGCTTGATGCAGAATTTTCTGTACATTTTTGTCCTTGACAGGCTAAACCACAATAAATAGCGATAGCATACACGTGGTGTGGGTGTAGTTGTCTGCCTCTTAAAACTCCAGCGATTTTCCTGCAGTTTGACATCTAATGTGATCTTGTGAATTTCGTGAGTCCAGGCAACTAACCACTCTTACTAGATTGTATCATGTCATCTCAACAAGAACAAATTAGGTTGCTGAATTTCATGCAGATGCTACATGATTTAATTATGTTCACCATAGAAACATGAAAGTTTGAATCTTGTACATGTAACAATCACCCAATTTCATTTTTTGGAGTGTGATGTAATGTTTGTGTAAGCGACCATACTCTTTGTGGCCAAAAACCTGGCTTTCCAAATCACATCCTGGACACATTTGGTTTGACAGTTACTAGCAGTCTCAAGCAAATTGGGAGTATATAGGACTTTATGTAAAGCAGAACCTCAGATGATACACAACCACTCCGTTTCATTTGGGTTGTGCATTAGGGCAACAATTTTCATTTTCTTTATTTTTAATTGACTAATAGAAGGAAGTTCAAATAGATTTTGCCTTTATGGATATTATTTTATTTTATGCCACAGTCACTGAATCATATTTAGGACCATGCAGAACTGTCTGATTTAAAGTTTAATGTTAATTTGTCACATGTATATTTCAATTAATGCATTGCCCTGACCGTTAATCACACCTATAGGTGGTAGATCAGAAACCTCCATGATTCTAACCACAATTATTAAAATCATTGACCGCCTGATTTATATTTGTCAGATCTCTCTTTATAGGTCACCTTGGGCAGTATTACATGGCCTTCAGCCAGCGTAGTATTTTCAGCTTGCTCTGAAAAGTCCTCATCTAATCACAAAATGTAAACAATGTTATGGTCTGTGTATTTAGTAAGTTGGGTGGCAGTGCATGACAGGGACTAATTTATGGTATATGCCCTTGCGAGTATCAAAATCACCCCAAGGAGCATGATTCTAATGGCACTCCACTAAAAATGTCTTTTTGGTCTCTGGGTCTAGAGAAGGTCCAATTCCAATTATCAGTGATGTCAGTAAGGTCAGTTTGACAGAGAGATTCCTGTTTCCTCTCTGTGCAAATTTAAGGTCCATATAAAATTGCAGATGCAAAATTAGGGTGTTCAGGACAGGACTTCCAATGGGCTATCTAAAATTAGTGTTAAAAAGGACACAACCTTGAAAGGGACAGGGGAAAAATTCAATAATGCTGGATCCATGCCAGCTATGTGGACGAAAGTATTCGGCCACCTACACATTACACCTGGAGGAGGTTCTCAGCCATGGAAACCCATGCTGTGAAGCTCCCAGCGCGCAATTTTTATTCTAATGTTAATGCCAGAAGAGGTTTGAAATTGCAATTATCAAGCCAGCAGAGTGTTGTTGACTTTTGAAAATGTGAGAGTGAATGGTTGTCTGTTTCTCTGTGCTAGCCCCATGACAGAGGGCAAGTGGTCCAGGGTGTACTTCTCACCCTGTGATAGCTGGGATAGGCTCAAGCCTTCCAGCAACCCTGATGGATGGAGGATAATATAATATAATATAATATAATATAATATAATATAATATAATATAATATAATATAATATAATATAATATAATATAATATAATATAATATAATATAATATAATATAGAGATCTAGGAAAGATGTGGAAGGTGAAGGCAAAAGTGGCAAATGAAACACTCTCAAATTGGGAGAATGGGTCTGTCTGAGATCTCTGTCCAGAAGATTCCAGTCCTAGGAACAGCTGACATACTGCGCAGGACTCTCAAGATCCCAGGCTTTCAGGAGAGAACCCAAGCTTGAAGGACAAAGACCACCTGCAGGGTCAGTGGGGGATTCTTTTATATGCACATGTAGAAATGTCTGTTTTTTGTCCACTCTGACAAATCCATGGCCTTCTAGTGATTATAATATTTTTTTACTTAGCAAAGATTCATGACATGACTACTCAGTACAAATGCCTATCTGTTGAAGTTTTGTGTTTGACTTGCTAGGTGTTTCAAAGGGAACCGTTTTACCAGCACCATTTTAATGTCAGCCTGAGAAACATTAAATCATAATCAAATCTGAAATAAAAAGTTAAGAGCCATTTTAAGGGCATTTAGGGTTAAGTTCATAGGTGTGCTGTTGATGCTTTTATGTCTTGAGATGCACAGCAATGTTCTGGACACCTGTGGGTGTCTTTTATCATTAAATCTGATGTGCAAGTTGGGAAACATGAACTGAATAATAAAGAAAAGAGAGGAAAAAAATACCCTCTGGTAACCGTTCTTCCAAGCTGTTCCCTGGAAAGAATTGATTTCTGGGATTTGCCAGATGCCATGCAGCCTTTGGGATGTAATCTCACGTCCATACACACCTATTAACCTCTGCTAGCAGAGAACCTGGAATGACTTTCAAGCTTCAGTGGGCCCGGTGCAGGATAATGACTGTGGTGAGTTCAGGTAATGTGGTTAGCGAGCTGTTGGGGCCAAGCTGTCAACTCCGTGACAGAGTTAAACGTGGGTGTTGTGGATCGGGGTGGTTTAGAAACTCAGAGGAGGCCAAAGAGGGAGAGAAGCTGGACCTGACAAGGCCTGGGAGCAGAGTCAACGGCCTGGGATCAGCGGCATAGCTTGACCGGATTGGACATCTTCCTGCAGAGCGCTCTCTCCTCAAGCTCAAGCGTCACACATGAATGTAAAGACTCCTGTACGTGTGTCCACATTTATGCACATGTGGGGGACAAAGATGGAAGCATATGTCACCCCAAAAGGATGAAAATTCCTTTCCCCATAATGTAGATATTCCCTAATCTTCCTCTTGCTCCACACCTCTCATCATCTTTTGCCTCTTTCCTCCAAATATCCCCCTCCCTCTCCCTCTTTTCCAAGTCAAGATGCTTCAGGGAAGGAAGAATTCATGGCAGCCAGAGTTACATGACTTATTACTCATCTCGGCCTTTGGTGGACCTCAGAGCCTCATCCATGCCTGCTGGCAGTACTGCAAAGCTGTGAGCCCAGACTCTCCTTGTTCTGCCAGCTAGCTTGTCAATCAACAAGCTAAGCAGCCAATCTGTCAGGTACCAAAGCAACATAGCAGTTAGCCCTTTCCCTGGTCCAGGTACCCCCTCCCCACCTTTCATCCTCCTCCTCAAAGATGACCACCAAAATGGATTCAGCACACTCTCTTCACACAGCTTCTCTCGTCCTGTCTGGCTCGCATGTAGAGTCTTGGCGCTCACCCACGGTGACCCCTGCATGGTCTCCCATTTCACCGCAGGAACCCTGACTCACATCCAAGCCAGTCAAAAAAATGAGGCAGCCATGCAGAAGATGATGCAGAAAGGGAAGGCATGCAAAAAATATTTTTTTTAAAGGAAACAATGAAGAGAGGAAGGTGGAGAATTTGTGTTAGTAAAATAGGTGTAGGTATGAGAATAATGACAGGAGTATAAATATATTTTAATGGGCAGAAAATGACTTATTATTATCATTATTATTATTATTATTGATCCTATATTTAGGGTTAAAACTCAGACTGAGGCCTGGAAATCAGTTTAGGAGTAAAAGCGTGGTCACAAACACTAACATTTTGAAGATTGTGTCTTTAGTCCACTTGTTTGTGACACAGCAATTAAAAACACGGCTTTTTGCAGTCTCACATTTGTCAGCTCACAAGTAAAATCTTTACAAATCTGGGTATAATGGTGAAATACAGAGCATCAAACATTTCACACAACATTGAGAAAATGCTACCTTTTTCAATATTTAATCCCAAAAAGGTCAGTTTTCGCAAACAACATAAAACCATAAATATAATCTAGAATTTGAACGAGTATGTGATTTTTTTTTTCTGAAGTCCAAATCATTTCAAGCTTGTGATTTAACGACTGAGCTGTTTATGATTTGAGGAGACAGGGAAGAGGAAGCATAATTAGAAGCCTCCTCATCTTTGGCTTTCTAAATCCTGAACCCTCCTCTGTCTGGCCCATTTGCGTTGGTGTGTCGTCACAAGGCCAGGGGATTTAAGCTAAGCCATATCAGCGGCTGAAAAGGACTCCTCTCAGAAAATACACTGGCCTGGATGTGGCAAATATTGCTGTAATGCGTTTGCAGGGGCCAGAGATCAACAATGAGGCCAGCTGAGGAAAAACCAGCGAGCTTTGCCTCTGGTAGAGCGCTCCTGAAGGACTCAGGGCACACATGCATTTTAGCACAGACATGCTATGCTATATCCTCAACAAGTACATGCTCTATTTAACCTTGAGCCACATCCAAAACAAGAGCAAAGCTGGTTGCTAAGATCCAAAGTGTGGTTATTATAAGCAGCATATTTTAACCTGAATCTATAACATGCACATCCACTTAGTCACCGTGTGAGACCCAGGGGTGGGTTGCGGCATTGCTGCTGATCTGGTCTAGCCTTCCCATGCGATAAAAAAAACTCTACAGCACACTCTAAGCATACTTGCATTTAACAGTAATGGGTAGTTTTAATGTCATGCAGATATGAATTTTTCAAATACCGTGGGACCAAACAGACAACCAACTACTATAGTTTAAATGAGTCGCACTACTGGCATCTAGCAGTGATAGAGAAGAGAAACAGAGATGATCCTAATGGTGGAGATTATTTTGATCACAGTTCTCACTCTCTCGAAAAATAAAGAAAGATTAAAAAAATATATATCTTTATTTAAGATACTAATAAAAACACATACATTTTAGAACTCCACTTTGATCATAGAGGATGAGGAAGCATAAGGAGATGAAGACCATCTTGAAATCAGTTCTGAATTTAATGATTCTGATTATGAACCAAATGACGAAACTCCTACTCATAGCCTTCCAAACAAGACAATTACATGAAAAGATGGTCAAATACAGTGGTCTTCATCCTCAAATATATGTAAGGCAAAATGTTCTGCATCAAACAAAGCTATTGAGTTGGTCATGCCCAACTCAATACAGAAAAGGGGACAGTGTATTTTGCGGGAAGAATTGAAAGGAGCTGGATAGAAGGCATTTACGTGGATATACATGGATATTTAGGGGCCCCTCATGCTGTCAAAGGAATGAATCAACAGCCAGTCTGTGGAAGTTTTAGATATATATTTTTTTATTAAACAATCTGTCAGATCATGGTCCAATGGGTAAACACATTATGTTCACTGGTGAGCATAATACGAAGTGGTTCATAAAGACTCTCTGGTGGATTTCTTGGTTTTAGGAAACAAACTGGTCTATAATGCATAGATGTGTTGAAGCTTGATAGGGCTTTACTGTGTGCAGGCTTCTCGCTACCCACTGTCTGTCAATTTTGGACTAAAAAACACATTTAAAAGAGAGACAGAACTAATTGAACATTCAGTAGTAGTCACGGCATCTCCACCATTACAGTTACATGATCCTCTTCTCACACACAACCTGCGGCGTAAACTCTGACCTCTGAATGACACTGTGTTACTTGGATAATGGCGACAGCAATATCTGTGACAATAGAGTTGCTGCTACACTGTGACAAACGGAGGGGATCGTGACAAATATGTTAAGCAGAACGGCTCATTTGGAGTCCCGTACATGTTGAAGCTGTCGACCCAGCATGCAAAATGGCCCTGAGCGGATCCTGACCTCCCAAGGACACATAGGCCAAAATCCTTGACTTACACCAGGCCGGCAGTCAGACAGGTATTAAATGGGGGCCGGCAGCGACACAGAAAGCTACCCCCCTGGCTAGAACGCCTAATACCCTGCAGTGCAAGCTTTTATCTGGCAGACCTCAGTGGCCCACCTGAGAGCAGAGCCAGTTGGGGAGCAGAGTGTTAAGCTGTTGGCTGTCGCTGTGTCATGTCTGTGTGTTAACAGGAAACCCAGGCTATATTGCTGCTGCTACTGCTTTATCTGAGGGTTTCTGTGAGATGCGTGTTGCAGTTTGATGAGTGTTTCTTGCTGCAGTGCGAGAAAGGGAGAGAGGGAGAGGGAGAAGCAGAGCATCCCTTCACATCAGGGCTTCGCATTTGCTGCTGTTTCCAGCACAGCTGCATACACATTTGCACATGAGCGAAGCACGTGCACATGCAATCACACATTCCAAAATGCAGACATGCATTCATGGGCGCACACACAGTCACACACACACATATATGCATGCGGCGCACTCAGTGAGAGAGGGAAGTGCTTCACTGACCCAGCACGGCAAGATAAGGCTGCTCTGCAATTCAGAAATATGCAACCTGCATGTTAACAATCCCTGGAGCGGAGCCTCCCCAGGGCGCTCTGCCTCCTCTCTCAGCCTCCCCACACCCCTTGCTCTCTGTGTACCCATCCTCTCCCTCCATCCACAGACCTCTTCATCCATCCCTCCATCCCTACAGCCACACCTCGCCTCACCTGACTGCAAATACAGAAACAATAGAGAGAGAAAGAAAACCGAGGCTGGATATTCTCAAAGAATGAGAGAGGGGAGAGAGCTGCTGAGAGCATGTGCAGAGTCCCATTGAGCTGCTTAGTGCAGAGTAGGGGCAAGAGGGCTCGGGGAGGCAAAACACAACATATGGAAGACTAATGAGGTTCTATTTGAAGGGCTTCTCAAAGAAAGGTTAGACAAGGCCAAACATAAGGGGATGTGGGAGGACGAATTTAAGGGAAAACTGAGTGATCAAACTGGGCAGGAAGGCGAGATGATAGCCAGAGAGTGTGCTGTTGAGTGAGAAGGGGAGCATAAACAGTGAGGAAAAGAGAGAAAGAATGCACAGATCCACTCTCAGCAGTAGAGGGAGATTGTCAGGTTTACGCTCTGGAGATGCTATGGAGAGTGACACGTCCACACGACACAGGCATAACGCACTGGCTTTGATACTAATATCAGTCTTTTTAGTGGGAGGTTGATGAAATTTGCATTTAGATTGAAATGACTTGGGAACGGCCAGGAGACCACAGAGGGCTACAGAAAAGGAAGAGGGAAGCAAGGGGAGAGGTGGGATGTCTTTTTAGTCAGGGCTATGAGATTCTTTGGCTTTTAGTTTTTTCACCCTCCCCTAACAAAACAAACAAACAAATAAACAAACAAACTCTCGCATGCACTTGACAACATGTCCATTCCTCACGTTCTCTGTGTGCCAGCACAGCCTTGCTGAGCCACACATGCGTGTGTCGTCTGCAAATTTCAATTTTACTTTGTCTTTAAGGACACAGGGGCAGCTCTGCACGCCACCCACATCTCCTTTCCTTCTGTGCTCCTACTACACACGCCTGACATTTGCATTGTCCAGAGGCACAGGGGCTATGAGGAGGAGGTGGGTAGTGCGCTCAATTTGCGCCTTAATCACATTAAAACGGCCCTGTTCAATTTTCTAAACGATTTAACGAGGGCTGTGCCGGCTGAGACAGATCGCGCACTGTGTCCTAAAACTGAGCCCTGCCCACTTAATGGAAGAGAAAGCAAACACTTTATTTCACCTCATGCTTTATTGGCACTGTATTGTTTATCTAACATAATCATTCCGTAATTCCCCTTTTGCTTGTCGCAGTCATTTAATTTTTGGTCAGCGTCTTCGCGGACATGACAACAAACGTCTAATGTTGATTTAGAAACTTTAAATTTGAAATAAAATCAGCTATTTTATCACAACTTAGACATGAACACCATGATCAGCATATGCAACAGCAGAATATTGTTGCAGGAATGGAAATTAGACCAATAAGTGATGTTTATTTTCCACAAATATATCTTAATTTCTTATTTAGCTACTAAGTGCTTAGTCAAATAGCTGAATCCTCAACTGGAGTGACTCCTTTTGCCATGCATCGGGCTGGGAATGGCTTTTCCAGAGAACAAGAGCACCACCTTGTGTTAATATTTCATAAAAAGCACCAGCCTAGGCCTTGACTTGCATTCTGATCACACGTAGCCTTACCCTTTTAGTTGGCAGAGGACAAGCGACTAGACAACTTTCTTACAGTAACAATTACATGAGCTGAATTGTCTGTCAGAACCTCGTTATGTCTCCATAAACCTAAAAAGCTGAGTCGGAACAAAGGCAGCGAAAGTTCTCTGGGCAATAAAAAAAAGTGTCTTTCTTGGAAAGTCATTTAATCTGGCGTTGAACCTCTTTTAATATTCTTTAAAGCAAATCTGCCTGTGGGTTTATATCACTTCAGCAGAGCAGTCTTACCAACACAGAGACGGATTGTGCTCTTTTTGAGAATCACTATTAAAATGGTTATGCCGCAGAAAAAGAGTGTCCTGTATGAAGTTGTTGTCCCCAGAAGTAATAAAGACAGAATCCAGATGTTCACACCTGATTGTCAACATGTGGATTCTGATCAAAACCACGACGGTGTGTTTATCAAGAGGTATCCACTAAAAAAGTGATGATGGTGGATTTTCTGCAAACCACCAGCCATTACAGTATGCTAATGCACGCTGGGAAGAAGACGTGAATTAAATGGAAGATGGGATGGCGTTAAGTGTTAATAGCAATTTACAATACCACATCCCCTCTGAGGATTTCTAATCTTCCATGTAAAATAATATAATCCTCTCTGTCAATATAATCCTGCTGATATTATTAAAAACACCCGCGATGACACGCAGATATTAGGCCTACTATTGCGCCTCAGAACCAATAATCTTAATTTACCTGGTGGGAGGGAGTGTGTGTTGATAGAGAGAGCGAGGGAGAGACAGAAAATCAGTGCTCGGGGAGATGATGAGGTAGCGCAAAAGACATTTGTGATGAAGAGGTCCCAGGGGGGAAATAGCTCTAAACTACCTGGGTACTTACATTACCTGTTAGGGAATCAAATAGATATAACACACACACGCGCGAGAAGTATGCTGCTTCCCAACTATCAATTTCAATATGCCTACTGGCGCAGGCGCTGAGTAAAGAGGGGTTCTAGAGGAGGAGAGAAGGGTAAGTTATTCTGCTCATGAACAGAGAGAAGAACTCAGTCCTGATAAAACTTTCCATATTTAGAGTGAGTGAATGCCCAGCCTGCTGAAAAGAGAGTGAGAGTGAGCAAGATATATTATAACCAGAGTAGGACACTACTCAGTGGACTGCCTCAGTCTCATAATTCATTAAAGGCAACGGTGTTTTTTTTTTTTCTTTCGAAAAATGCGAGAAAGTAGGACGTGATTTAATGTCTTAAGGGAGATTTTAAGCCACTCTTAAAGGCTTAGCCTTCCCCCATCACAACTTAATAATGGGCTGCCATTTGTTCAAAGTCATAGGCTAATGGTCAAATCACCATATGAATACAGCCACCATGGTGTGCGGCTTTAGCTGTGTTACATTTTTATCATCACTCCAGTGTGAGGATCATTGCACGGGTTAATGGGGATCGAGGGCGACTCGCTGTAGAAGTACCGTATGTGGCCAGCAGGTGTCAGCGTAGCCCTCAAACCTGCCCGCAGATGCCCGAGAGGGGGGAGATTAAACCTTGACTGGAGTACGGAGGGGAGCGGCCTGCAGTGGACTGGCCAGCCAGAGCCGCAGTGCATCAAACACAAGGTGGGTAAATTGCTATTAATAAGCAAGAGCAAGCTCGGGTGGCCAGTATGACACGGCCTAGTACAGAATTTATGGAGCCTCCGACCGGCAAGAATCTTATAAGTCATTAAGTATAACTCATTTTTAACCATCAGAAAGTGTCAGATACTCAGGACATAAATTTGTTCCACACTCTGTGGCATGAGTGAGAATGAAAGCGTGTGTGTGTGTGTGAGTTAAAGAAGCAAAGAGTGCCCTATTTGGGCTTTAAAGCCATAAACCCTCCCTCTCTTCCGCCTCCCATCAGAAGCCACATAAACCAGAGACAGAGTGCACACAGGGCCAAGCAGTAATGGGAGAGTGGTGGTGACACCTAATTTGAGTTTTATCATTCTCGGGTTTTAGATCATTAGGCTCCTGTCTCTCTCAGCAGGTTATACTGCACATGCAAACATTTAACTCTTCCTGTGTGGACTTTGTCCGCTGTTGCCAGTGGCTACACACAGAGTGAAGTTCCTCCTTAACCTGATTATGGCAGCAGTGTGGTTAATGATACAACCCGTGCTCATAAAAGTCACATCAAGGTTATACGGCTTGTGCTAGAACTAAGAAAAGCGCGAAAGGATCATTGGCCATCTCCACTATTAATGTTATATTACTATTTGTCTTATTTTCTTAATGCACGCACTGAAATGCAGGAATAAAGCGAGCTGGGCATAAAATGATCACAAATTCACTGCTGGTTAATGTGCAGTTCATATTCTTAATGAACTGCTTAACTATTTGGTCTATAAAAATGTCACAAAATTGTAAAGAATACCTCGCTCAAGGACCCAGCATGATATTTTACAACTCAACAATATTTAACTTACCAAGATACGAGGCACAGAAAAGCAGAATATCTTCACATTTAAAGGCAGAGTTTGACATTTTGTGGAAACAGCCTTAGTTGAAAGAGAAAACGTTGATACTTCTGCCAAATCTGACAGTTAAAATGAAGCTGCTGCCAGAAACCAATTATTTCGTTTAGCATAAAGAGTGAAACAGAGAGGTAACAAAAGGTGACAAAATCTGCACATCAGCTCCTCTAACCTCTCCAATTAAGTCATTACATGTAACGCACACAAGAAGGCTAAAGCATAAAAACAACCTTTGTAATCTTACATGGGTTTGTGTGTCAAAGTAGTTATTGGCCTTCACAGTATCCCTGGCAGTTGTTGACTTTTGTTAGATGAGTCCTTGGACATAAATACACTAGATGTTTGCATGTGAGAGTCACAGCTACAGTACAAATGCTTCCCTAGCTATTAAATTTAGGTCGTGACTCGATTCTGTAAAGCTGTTTGATCTCAACTGGGTTGGACCAGAACGAAAAACATTGCATAAGAACCTATATATAAATATTTATATGTAAATGTCAAAGAAGTGCAGATATAGTCAAAATAGATGTATACTTTCAAATCAATATGTAGATGTACAAATAATTTAATCATTAGTTATCTGCCTCCCCTTATCCCCAACGGGTCGCGGTATATGGCTGCACTTCCCTAGGCCTGGTTCTGCTGTAAGTTTCTTCCTGTTAAAAGGGAGTTTTTCTTTCCCACTTTTGCCAGGTGCTTGCTAATAGGGCCGTCTGATTGTTGGCGTTTTTTTGTATTATTGTGGGACCTTTACCTTACAATGTAAAGCTTCTTGAGGCGACTACTGTAGTGATTTGGTGCTATATAATTAAAACTGAATTGAATAATGAACCATGAATTTACAAAGCGGTGTCTCAAGCAAAAGAAGACAACAGAAGCATGCCTCAGTATTAGTTTTTCCAATATTCAGTCAACTTTCATTACAATGAAACACTGCTTTAATAATTCAAAGAGTCAGCCCCTTGGCTTCACAACCTTTCTTTGTAGTGAAATGGAAAGCCAAGAAAGACTGCTGTACAACTAGAGATGATTCAGACCTCTGACTCTGATCAAATAGTTTGGACAACCACAGCCATGACATGATCCGCTCTTCATCTCTTGCACCACAAAGCATTCTGATGCAAAATCCAGTGAAAAGTAAAAAGAAACGAGGCCCTCCTGTGCAACTGTCACACTTTGCAAAGCTATTCAGTGTGCCCATTTGAATGTTTTAGCGGGCTTGCCTGAAGGCCCTATGTTTGATACACCTGCTGGAAAGCGCACCTTCTGTTGTCATGAAAGATGTTACATATAGTTTGCAAAAACATCTGCGGGTAAAGTAAACGATATTTAGGCAGCTGCGTTTATCATTTTAGTAGAAACTCCCGACACCAGGTGATAAATGCTCATGTAAATAGCTTATAATCACACAATAACCACAATAAGGTCAGCAGCTGGTTTTCTGTGCATACAAACTAGTGGCAAGAAAATGCCACTGTCAAACACTGAGTCACACATCCATGCGTTCACCATGGCAACAAGTTTCTTCTCATCCTGTGGACCAACGTACAGCATTGGGCGTGCATTGTTTTGACTCGTGCACAAGTCTGAGTTGTTTGTGTGCACTCTCGATTATGTGAAGATAAAATCGGCGCTCTCTGTCAGTTCTATGTGTGTTACTGCGAACCATGTCATACATCACTGTGAAAGCTTAGTGTGCACAAAGTGGGAACGAGAGTGGCACTCGGTAAATGAAAACAAGAAAGGTTGAACAGCAGCATGCAAAAATATGGATTCAACCACAAAATGAGCAGTCATTCAGATTTAAACAATGGCTCGCAGGATGTTTTATTGATTAATTTATGAATTTTTTTTGAATAAAAGAAATCCATGGGAGGATAAACAAAGACTTTGACGGTTGCTTGTATAATAGGTTGACGGTGGTGAGAAAGGAAAAGGGAAGACACACCAAACACAAACAATATGTGAAGGTAGCGAGACAGAAGGAGGCAGTGAAGGAAAGAGCAATTAGTGAGAGATAAAAAGCATGGCGGCAAGGGTAAGACAACCTCCTATTACTCCAATTAATCCAATTTGAAAAGAGAGAGAGAGAGAAGAAGAAGAACTTAGCGCACCAGAAATGCAGATCCATTTCCGCGACAACAGCAAGTGTTTGAGGGTCATGAGTGGGCAGCCAGATCAGGCCTCCTGCCAGACTGAGCAGAAAACAGCATGCTGGCATTTCAGCCGGGCGGAGGGGAGCACGTGCCCCGTCAGTGGGCACATTAACACTAATTCAACATGACTTGTTGATATATTTCCATGGCGGTAATGATGTTAATGACAGTATTTTAATGCCTGTGTGCATGGAAATCTGAGGGAATATTAATGCCTCTGGCCGCTGATCGTGTCGAGGGTGGAGCACATTAATATGTATTGAGCAGGCACGTGCCTATATGTCTATGGATGCGTGTGAAGTGACTAATAACCGCTCCAGTTTCATGTTTATTTCTCTGGTGTTGAATTAAACAAGCCTTTTTTTGTAGTCGAAATAGTCATTTATCTTGCCACCGGTGTGTAAAGTGGACTTGGAGCTTATGCCAGTGACTGCTGATAAAGTCTAAAGTGAGGGAGATAACGGTTTCAGTCTGGGTTCAGCAGAGGTGCATGTGCTGCGCCAGTTGTGAAAATGGGCTCTTTTCCCCCCTACTATTTGGAAACTGATCGACATGAAAGTGTTTGTTGTGGCACCCTGCCACCACAAAGTCTTTTATTGACCCAATTAATGTGTCGCCTTAGCCACAAGTAGGTGGAGTAAATGTCCTCCACGGACGTAAGATGCATGCCACTAATTAACTCTAAAGCTGTGGCATGTCTGTGGTCTGCCTCAGTGTTCTGCTCTTTGAAAAGTTTATGTCAAAATGGGAAGAATCACGGACCAGCAGTCATGCCTAATCTTACCGTTGGAAAACTAATCAGTCATGCACAAGCTCGCTGATAAAATGTGGTTGTTTTCTCTCATGTTTGGGTTTCCCAGCCTCAGACACGAGCGGAGAAGGCAATTTATTTTAGTTTTCGAGCTGCAGCTTCATTAGTGTTATCGGGAACTATTGTCTCAAGATGCCTACGATTACGTTCGTGTCCCAACGCGCACAAACAAAATACCATTTTCTCCACTAAACATGCTCCAACTGATCCTACAAATAATCAGTTCTATTTTTGATCAGATTACTCTGTTTTTTTTGTTTTTTTTTACCAGTGGCAGTAATGAATTAGACCTGCATGCGATAGCAAGGTGGAACAGATTGCTCTGTAATCTACTGAGTCTTCATCCAGTCCGCTTGACAGCTGTATTGTTTGAAAAATAGCAAGACAGCAGGCTGCTGTGAAATCCCACCCTGTAGGAGCCGTATAAGCTGTTCACCACCTTAATGGCTGCTCCAGTCTCACTGATGGGAGTGTGGCTCTCACTTCTCTCCCGAACGTCCAAAAATGAGCTGTTTTGTCTTGTTGCTGACAATTGGGGTCATGCTGTTGTTTTGGCACCCCATTATCAAGCCTCCACCTCCAGTAAGCACTCTTTGATCTGTCAGATATCAAACTACATAAAGGGCTGTAGCGCACTAAGTGTAAAATACAAATTTTTGAAATGTTATTAATAGAGTGACATTAGATGTGACGTGCCAATTAGTGGTGAAATAAATATTCCTTTTATTAGGGTGATTTTGATAAAAGTTGTCATTGTGATACTTAAAATTGTTACAATTGTTACAATAATGAAATGGGCGGTGTCGAACCACCGCCCATTTCATTATATTTTGCTTTGGAGGAGGCAGACTTTCAGATTTTTTATAAGTGATCTGGAACAATAGGTGTCTGTGCAGTTACAGGTTTTCTTTGGACATTGAGAGCTTTTTCTCTCATTTTCAGTCCAATTCTTGTACCTGAATACTTTTCGAAGAATGCTTTTTTGTTAATTAAGCCAATCAACACTGACCTATAAATCATCCAAGGATAAAATGGCACCTAAAGCAGTGGACAGCAGTGTTGTGTCTACATATATCAGACAAATTAGCAAAGAATCCGTTTTAGAGAGAGAAGGAAGACAGGATAAAAGACATGCTGTGGAAGAGAGACAGAGATTAATAACAGATATGATTCAATACAGAGAGGTCTGTTAATACATAGTGAGCGAGAAAGGTGACTGGAAAGGAAAAACTCAATGCATCATGGGAATCCCCCGGCAGCCTACATCTATTGCAGCATAACTAAGGGAGGATTCAGGGTCACCTGGTCCAGCCCTAACTATATGCTTTAGCAAAAAGGAAAGTTTTAAGCCTAATCTTAAAAGTAGAGATAGTGTCTGTCTCCCGAATCCAAACTGGAAGCTGGTTCCACAGAAGAGGGGCCTGAAAACTGAAGGCTCTCCCTCCCATTCTACTTTTAGATACTCTAGGAACAACAAGTAGGCCTGCAGAGCGAGAGCGAAGTGCTTTAATAGGGTGATATGGTACTACAAGGTCATTAAGATAAGATGGGGCCTGATTATTTAAGACCTTGTATGTGAGGAGCAGGATTTTGAATTCAATTCTGGATTTAACAGGAAGCCAATGAAGGGAAGCCAAAACAGGAGAAATATGCTCTCTCTTTCTAGTCCCTGTCAGTACTCTTGCTGCAGCATTTTGGATTAGCTGAAGGCTTTTCAGTGAGTTTTTTGGACATCCTGATAATAATAAATTGCAGTAGTCCAGCCTGGAAGTAATAAATGCATGAACTAGTTTTTCAGCGTCCCTCTGAGACAGGATATTTCTAATTTTAGAGATGTTGCGCAAATGGAAGAACGCAGTCTTACATATTTGTTTAATATGTGCGTTGAAGGACATATCCTGGTCAAAAATGACTCCAAGGTTCCTCACAGCGTTACTGGAGGCCAAGGTAATGCCATCCAGAGTAAGAATCTGGTTAGATACCATATTTGTAAGCTTTTCAGCGCCGAGTACAATGACCTCAGTTTTATCTGAATTAAGAAGCAGAAAGTTAGTGGCCATCCAAGTCTTTATGTCTTTAAGACATTCCTGCAGTTTAACTAATTGGTGTGTGTTATCTGGCTTCATGGACAGATAGAGCTGGGTGTCATCTGCATAGCAGTGAAAATGTATGCTATGTCTTCTAATGATGCTGCCTAGGGGTATAAAATAAAATTTCTTTTTTTTGAGCGGTACAACAATGGTACAAAACTGGCACTACCTTCATTTTTTAGCATGACAGTGATCACAAAGACATTGCCAGTGTAGTTAAAGCATAACTGGATAGATAAACACACAAACGAAACAGTAGCAGGCATGGACTGGCCTCCAAAGAGCCCGGACCTCAACGTTATGGGGTCATAGTGTGGGGTCATCTTGACAAAGAATGTAACAAAAGCCAGTCGTCGTCCAAAGAAGAGCTTTTAATGACCTTCAAGAAGCCGGGGTAGCTATTCCTGAAGAGTAGTGAAAGAAATTACAAGAAGGCTTGTCTAAGAGAGTTCAGGCTGTGTTGAAGAATAAAGTTGGTCATATCAGTTGTTAATTTTTAAGCTTGTACAAACTCTGTTTTTTCCTTATATACTGTATTTTCCTGTATATTTGCATGTGTCAGTGATTTGCTGCACCTATTTTATACTTTCCCACTTCAAAGATTGCTTAAATCTGTCATATACTGGCTCCAAGTGGGACACCCTGGTATACCTCTTCAGCTGGCTGGCTGAAACACAGGTGCCATTAACACCGCAGCACTGAGCGAAGAAACTCCTAATGAAGGCAAGGGCTAGGCTGAAAGGGCAGCCGGGTCACCTCAACAACTATGTATTCATTTCCAAGGGGGAGGATACCAGCCACTGTTAAGCCTGGAGAAGGATGGACTCCGCCAGGAGTAAGCTGCCCCAGACGCAGCACACGAGTAAGAGAGCAACCAGTAAATACAGACTCAGACAAGGGATCAAGGCCAGAAATTTTCGGTAAGACAGCATCAGTGTTTTCAAAACTGAAACATATTTCCAATGACAATATATTTCCAATGACAAGAGCATCACAGTCAGCTCAGTCAAATGCACTTCCTCTAAGCTACGGAAACATCTGTTCAAGAGAAAAAGCTAAATGCATTAGAGATGAAACGTTTCCACCACATCCTCTGTATTTTTTTTACAAGGACCACATCACTAATGTCAAAGTTCATGGCAGAGCAACACAATGATCAGACCATGCAAAGATCTTTTTTTTCTGCAGTCGTGGAAAAAAAGATACATGTATATGTAAGGAGAATGCAAGGAGGCAGAAAGAGAGAAAGATAGAAAAAGAGACGGGAGTGTCAGGGTTCTGGGTCTGAGCAACCCAGGATCCCTGAGCAGTTATGGACTGGTTGTATTATATGTATATTTGGTGTTGCTGTCTCTCTTCTTCCTGTTTGCGGATGTGTGTGTTTCCACTTCAGGCCGGGTGGGTGTGGCCCTGCTGGTGGACTGGCCACACCCGAAGCCACACACCTGCTCCTGATCAGGCCTCGTCGGGGGAGCTACTTAAGAGAGTCTTGGAGCTCCCACCGACGCGGGATCATTTCGTGAGACTTCCCGTCAGTTCTCCAGTTGGTCTGTTTGTGAGTGTGAGCTTACCAAGTGAACTGAGGGTACTAACTACTGCCTCTATTTTCCCAGGAAGGATTGCTGGACGAGAGGGCAGCAGACACAGAGTGCACTGGCACGAGGGAGCGGACACACGAGCACAAACACTGGGAGAAGACACGGAGTGGAAGTCGGGAGCACACGGGGATGTATTGTTGTGTGTACAGTTTTCACTGTAAATAAACGCACTGCTTGTACATAGAGCACCGCGCCTGGGTCCTCCTTCCCCACACCCCCCCACGGTTTGCCATGCCAAACCGTGACAGAATGATCCCGCCAGGCATGGACCCAGCGGTCTCTGAGGAGAGGCTCAGGAGGGAGGTGATGGACAAGGTTTACCGCCTATGCGAGTTGTGGGGGGAGAAGCCCGCGGAAGGTTTGCGTCACGCCGTGGAGAGGCGGCTGCAAGAGACGCTGTTCAAATTCCCCTGGCTGGTGGACTCCCTCAATTCAGTAGTCCTGGACTTCCTGCTCTCAACTCTCCACCTTCACTCTCCTACTCAGGCTGCTCGCCAGCCCGGTCAGCTGGTGGATGCACAGCCTGACACGCCGGCCCCGACGTCTACCCGGAAACGACGTGCGCGCCGCCGGCGTTCCTCACCGCAGCCGACTTCCCGGACATCTCAAGAGCCGGCTGTGGTGAGTAATAAGGACACTTTTTCATTTCTCACCCCATTTGCTTCTTTGTTTTTAGTGGATGGTGACACCGCCGACGCTGCTGTAAGCCAGCCAACAGTGCAGCTAGCGTCTCCTCGTTCAGCGATCTCCACACCACTCAGCTCTTCACCATCTGTAACAGTGCCACCTGCTACGACGCCGCAGCCGGTGGAGCTCAGCGAGCGGGAGGAGCCCGCGCCGCAGCCGGTGGAGCTCAGCGAGCGGGAGGAGCCCGCGCCGCAGCCGGTGGAGCTCAGCGAGCGGGAGGAGCCCGCGCCGCAGCCGGTGGAGCTCAGCGAGCGGGAGGAGCCCGCGCCGCAGCCGGTGGAGCTCAGCGAGCGGGAGGAGCCCGCGCCGCAGCCGGTGGAGCTCAGCGAGCGGGAGGAGCCCGCGCCGCAGCCGGTGGAGCTCAGCGAGCGGGAGGAGCCCGCGCCGCAGCCGGTGGAGCTCAGCGAGCGGGAGGAGCCCGCGCCGCAGCCGGTGGAGCTCAGCGAGCGGGAGGAGCCCGCGCCGCAGCCGGTGGAGCTCAGCGAGCGGGAGGAGCCCGCGCCGCAGCCGGTGGAGCTCAGCGAGCGGGAGGAGCCCGCGCCGCAGCCGGTGGAGCTCAGCGAGCGGGAGGAGCCCGCGCCGCAGCCAGCCGAGGAGCAGCTCAGCGGGCAGGAGCCGGAGCAGCTCAGCGAGCCGGTGGAGCCAGCGCCGCAGCCAGCCGAGGAGCAGCTCAGCGGGCAGGAGCCGGAGCAGCTCAGCGAGCCGGTGGAGCCAGCGCCGCAGCCAGCCGAGGAGCAGCTCAGCGGGCAGGAGCCGGAGCAGCTCAGCGAGCCGGTGGAGCCAGCGCCGCTGCCGGAGGAGCTCAGCGAGCCGGTGGAGCCAGCGCCGCTGCCGGAGGAGCTCAGCGAGCCGGTGGAGCCAGCGCCGCTGCCGGAGGAGCTCAGCGAGCCGGTGGAGCCAGCGCCGCTGCCGGAGGAGCTCAGCGAGCCGGTGGAGCCAGCGCCGCTGCCGGAGGAGCTCAGCGAGCCGGTGGAGCCAGCGCCGCTGCCGGAGGAGCTCAGCGAGCCGGTGGAGCCAGCGCCGCTGCCGGAGGAGCTCAGCGAGCCGGTGGAGCCAGCGCCGCTGCCGGAGGAGCTCAGCGAGCCGGTGGAGCCAGCGCCGCTGCCG
The DNA here is from genome assembly GCF_056152115.1 of Neolamprologus brichardi. Classification (NCBI taxonomy): domain Eukaryota; kingdom Metazoa; phylum Chordata; class Actinopteri; order Cichliformes; family Cichlidae; genus Neolamprologus; species Neolamprologus brichardi. The sequence continues at coordinate 14,565,705 of NC_142118.1, forward strand.
GAGGAGCTCAGCGAGCCGGTGGAGCCAGCGCCGCTGCCGGAGGGACCTCCACGTCTAGCGCGCCCTCCACGCCGTCCACATCCAGCGCGTCCACGTCAGCGACCAGCGCGCCACCGGCCATGTACCACATCTCGCTGTTGCTCACCGGAGCAGCGCCACCGGACCCGGGGCAAGCCGCCGGAGGAGCAGCTCAGCGAGCCGGTGGTGCCAGCGCCGCTAGCTGAGGAGCGCGGCAAGCCGGAGGGGGCCGTGCTGGAGCTCAGTGAGCGGAGGGAGTGGGACGAGCCGGAGCAACCCGCGCCGCAGCCTGAGCTGGAGCTCAGCAAGCCTGAGGAGCTCAGCGGGCAGGAGGAACCCGTGCTGCCCACGCAAGACCTTGGAGAGCCGGAGGGGTCAGCACGTCCGCGACCCGCACGACCGCAACCAGCACGTCGTAGATCAGGTGCCACACCTCGCGGTTGCTCGTCGGAGCCTCGCTGCTGCCACGCTGTCGTCACCGGACCCGTGGCCGCCTGCCGGGACCGTTTCGCAGCGGCTGCCGGACGCATATCCGCCTGCCGCAGCAGCAACGCCACCGCCGGACCCGTGGCCGCCCGCCGGAGTTGCAGCGCCGCCGCCACCAGAACCGTTTCGCCGCCGCCACCGGACCCGTGGCAGGCCGCCGGAGCTGCTGCGTTTCCATCAAGGGGTTAGAGGTAGGCCACCTGAACTGTTTTGCCGCCACTGCCTAACCCACAGCAGGTCCCGCTTGTTTTGCCGTCCTGCGGGTCGGCCGCCAGAACTATGTTTGCTGCCACTGGACCGGGGGATTGGACTGAACTGTGTTTTTCTTTTGTTGCTTTGTGGTGGCTATTTGGCGGAGAGGTTTTGGGGCCCTCCGTCCTGGACCCCCCGCCACCCGCCCTGGGTTGGTTGGGCTGTGGTTTTGTTTTTGTTTTGGGGTCGTCGGGTGCCGACCCTTAGAGGGGGGGTACTGTCAGGGTTCTGGGTCTGAGCAACCCAGGATCCCTGAGCAGTTATGGACTGGTTGTATTATATGTATATTTGGTGTTGCTGTCTCTCTTCTTCCTGTTTGCGGATGTGTGTGTTTCCACTTCAGGCCGGGTGGGTGTGGCCCTGCTGGTGGACTGGCCACACCCGAAGCCACACACCTGCTCCTGATCAGGCCTCGTCGGGGGAGCTACTTAAGAGAGTCTTGGAGCTCCCACCGACGCGGGATCATTTCGTGAGACTTCCCGTCAGTTCTCCAGTTGGTCTGTTTGTGAGTGTGAGCTTACCAAGTGAACTGAGGGTACTAACTACTGCCTCTATTTTCCCAGGAAGGATTGCTGGACGAGAGGGCAGCAGACACAGAGTGCACTGGCACGAGGGAGCGGACACACGAGCACAAACACTGGGAGAAGACACGGAGTGGAAGTCGGGAGCACACGGGGATGTATTGTTGTGTGTACAGTTTTCACTGTAAATAAACGCACTGCTTGTACATAGAGCACCGCGCCTGGGTCCTCCTTCCCCACACCCCCCCACGGTTTGCCATGCCAAACCGTGACAGGGAGAGGACAACATCAGTGAGTGGACAGGCCTCACACCATCCGAGAGCATCTGAGGACTGAGAGGCTGGGTGCAATCTTTCAGTGACACACCAGTGGAGATGACTATGGGACAGGTAAAGGTAAAGGTAATGCAATTATACCACACAGTGACAGATGTTGGGTTTGCTGGGGTGAAACTACAGTGTTTCAAAGATGGACAACATACAGCATATCTTTGTACTTGGGCCCATGCTTTCTTACTATGTTGAGTCATGCAGGCAATAAAACTGTGGATTATTGCTGGGGCACCTGGTCGCTCATATTTATCAGCGTGAGTCATTAGTGTGATTGAATTAAATAAGTTGTTAGCATCATTTCTGATTTTGAGTATGGTTCAGTTTACGTGAATTATTGAAGCATCTTTCTAAAAAAAACTTTAAAAATTCATCCAGTTCTTATTCTAGCTGCCAGGAAAATGCGATGAGGTCATTTCCTTAACTGAGTGAATTGAAGGAAAGAGAGTCTTCGGTCACAATCTCTGTTACATGCCATACTGCTGCTCCTATATATATTTCCTCCTGCTTCTTCACTTTTACATCCCTTGACCTCGATGGAAAACCTCATGAGGTCAAGGACAGGAGTTTCATGACAATTGTACTCACCCATCTGAACAGCTCTCTGTGAAGCCCTGCATGTTCTCGTGTCCCTCTTATGTCCCATTGCTCTCCTTGAACGTTTTCAGACGCTGAGCTGAATGATCTCTTGAAAGTCACACGAGAATGGCGAAAAGAGCCAGAAGGCCAGGATCAACTCGAGGAAGGCAGAAGTTACTGGCAAACACCGGTGAGAAGCTGCATGAAGAAGAAGAAGCATGCACAAGTTGGTGATTTGCATTTCTTCACAGTGTGCTTCTTAGATGCTTCCTTAACTAATGAATTAAAGTTTGTACAGACTTAAAAAAAAAATCCCTCAACTTATTCCAAGGTATATGCTACTCATGTAACCAAACCCCAGCTCTGATTGCTTTCTCAAAAATACTGTATTCACACTGGTACTGCCTTGCCAGGGTGCACCAGATTTCTCCCCCTTATATTCGGCTTCAGCTGCAGCTGTGGATAAGATTCATTCATTTTCTTCCTTTCTGACAAAATTGATCATGTCTCGTGTTTTTACTTGAAATGCGCCAAAAAACATGGAAATATTGAACGACGGCAGGAAGGCTGACACGACTTTCTGACAGAAGATGGAAAATCTTGAAATGAGCAGATTACTGTTGGAGTAAGCTTTCTATTTGAAAGAACAGATTACTAATAGCTGTGGACTGAGGTTAAGGTCAGTTAAAGTAAGACACTGGTGGTTAGGGTGAATGCCACATCAACCTATTACGAGTGGTGGAAAGTAAATTTGCACTTGTGTGTGAGTCCTCACTATGTGTGATTTTACACTGCTCCACTGGACTGTTTCATACTTGATTGCACTATTCATCATTTGTACATAAATGTATTATTAAATTAGCCTTTACACTTTGATTAATTTAAGCTGTGCAGTCCCACACGTGTGTTTTTCGGGTGATATAAAGCTCTGCTGTAGTTTACATGAGGTCACTATGTAGCTGATTAAGTTGGAGGAGAAATTTAAAAAGCAAGACTTGCACTATTATTCTTAATCTTCAACAAAAGAATAAATTCTGCACACAAAATGCTATGTCTCAAGACTCAGGTACACTCTAAAAGGGATTATTTTGCATCAAAATGAGTATTTTCCACATCGTTATTACTGGGCTCTATTAGAGTTTCTTGCATGATTCACAGTTCAAAATTATTCTTACATTTTTTTGATTGGCTGTTCATTCCCTTTTTTCAGGAACCTCTAGGGTGAAAAATGGAGCCAACATATAAGTGTCTAAAACTGCTGTTCCTGCTTTAAGCTGGCTTAAAAAGCGAGTCAATTCGCATTGAATTTCATGTAAAAATGCACAGTACCAGCCATGAAAATAACATGTTTACAGCTTGGTACCAAACTGGTTTTAGCCTTTATAACTAATTTCCCTTCCTTTTGGAGTGCTTTTAATTGCATTATCTCATGAATAATATAGTCCTGTGTGATGATCCAGTGAATGATATTCTAGTAATTTATTAGTCCGTTACTTAGAACTAAATCGCAGATATCTGTGTACCAGTGCAGTCTATTGCTTAATTTTTAGGACTGCGTCCGTCTCCATTTATGGAGTTATTTTCCTATGAACAGCCTACAGAAAGGGGATTTTTAACCAATGCAAATATGCTCCTGTACAGTCCGATTGCAGGCTGTGCAGGCAAGTGACAGTGGAGTTCACTAGGAATGGGAAAAGCATTAAAAAAACCCAAAACAAAACATTAAGGACAAAAAATATAATATGAAAAGGACAGACAGCGGCTAGAATGCACACTCAAGCCTACATGGTGATGGGGCCAAAAAGATCATGCTGAAGCTTCAAAGCGACGAGTCCAGAAATCTCCATCTGCCTCCACCTTTTATATACAGTCTATAACTGAGCATTTTCCTCTTGCAATCTGAAAGACCTAAAAACAAACAGCAAACCTGCGATTAAATAAAAACAGAGAAACAAAAACCATTTCTTATACTTGATTGGAAATGGTAAGAAAATCAACTGATGTACAGTGAAGCCCTAATTCAAACAAGAATTTGAGAGTAGACATCGCAGACATGAAGAAAGCAACAAATATTACAGCAGGTTGTCTGTGTTCAGTAAATATTACTGGTGGGTTTAGTCTTTTAGTCTTCAAAGTCACTTTATTAAAACAGGGTCTAAATGTATTCCCGTTAAAAGGTGTATGTGAGGAAAATGAGCTGAAATGCCAGTTGGACTGGGAATCTGCCAGGAAATATAAAAGTGATTGTCGAATAAAATGTTAATAGATTTTAGATTTTAACTGTACTGTATCTTCCTGCACCATTGCTTATAACACCAACAGCTTGCAAAAGCTAGTGGAATTATAAAGAGCAGCTTAGCTATATTTAACACTGTGATTATGGCCTTTGGTTCGAATATCAATAGAAGCATAATATTTTAGCCACATGTTGCTTACAGCTTGTGGCTCAGATATGTAATACTGCCTTTTATAAATGGAACAGCTCCTCTAGCCAAAACTCCAAATTCATACTGGGCTCAAGTTAAGTGGCGTGAACAAACAAACATGTTGGTCTTTGGCTGTTACTGGTACGAAAAAATAAACTGCATCCACGGCTGTCTTGTTTTCTCCTTTTGGACATCCAAAGAAATTGAACTTTCCCTCACAACCAAAAAAGCAACTTCCAACACTTGCAGAGTGGGCGTACTGCTAAGTTTTTCCAAGTTAGAAAAAGCACAATGGAAATCCCCTCTCGCTGACGTCAACCAGACCAGAGAGCAGGAGGAAAAACAGTTTAAAATGATGGATTCTGAACCTAGATGGGGTCTGAAAAGTAAAGCCAATGTGGAATTTCTTTAACCCTGCATTCCCTCCAGCTCTTATCCGAGCTGCCAGTTAAATGCAACGAGGTCATTTTACTCAGTCAAGGCTCTTTCTCAACAACTTTGATCAAAAAGAAAGAAAGGCTGTTTAGTCACAATTTCTGTTATATACCATACTGTTGCTTCTATACATTTTCCTGCTACTCATTTACCTCAGTTTGTAACTCCACATTTTCCAGATAAAGTTTATTGCTAGTTTCAAGTTTTATTAAGTGAAGCACGATTGTTTCGTGAAGCATGAAACACATTAGAGTCAAAAAGGAAAATAAAGGGAGAGACTTTGGGATGCTATCTTATAACTGACAGAGAATACAGTGTTCCTCAGTTTCTCAATCAAGTCAAACCCTTGTTTGCCAACTGACTTCACTAACAAATGAGTAACATCAATACAACCATGTCTATCTTTTATATACAGTCTATGTTTGAGAGCAGACTGAAACCTGAGCTTTTTGGCTCTGTGTAATATCAGATATTGATTACCTGATGCTGGGTTTCCCTGACTGGGTCCTTGGCCAGTGGTACTAATAATCATATAAAACTGTGCACTTCTCCAGCAGAAAAATACATTCATTTTGGCTGCCAAATCAGAAAAAATTACTGCAATCTAGCGTGTTACAAGTGTATTATAACATACAGTAAGACACATAAAAGGACAGAGAACCGTGGAGAAAGAGGCGAGGTTCTGGCCTTCAGATGGCCTAGAAGCAGCCAAAAGAGACATGCTCACAGGAGGAACATGTTAAATAACTGGACTCTACAGTGAAGGACGCAGGCTAATAACATCAGAACCGCCTTTCCCCACAAGGCCTTTTCATTCCAGGTGTGTCAGCCTCTACGCCAGAGCTTGAAGCTCACAATTGCTTTTTGCCAACTGATGCTGCAAAATCCCCAGGCCCTGCTGACACACATTGACAAATGTGTGAACGCTGACTGGGAAACTGGCTGTGATTTCTAAAACATTCTCTGAAATAATGGTGGCAGAAGGAGGGGAGAATGCTAGAGAGTGCAAATTACAGCTAAGGCAATGGGCTGGAAAAAGAACAGCCTTGTTGATGACAACACTGTGTGCTTTTGTGACAGAGGTCCTCACTTTAGTATCCATCTCTCAACTTATTTCATAAAACACATTGTCAGCTCTCAGGGGAAATGGACCACTGAATGGTACTACACCGTAACAGTTCCTGACTGAGATCTGCTAAGAAATATATGCAGGAGGGGTGGGGGTGGGGGGCAGGGAGCCCTCGTGACAGTCTGATATGACAGTGAATTGGAACTGATGTAAATATTATCTCAAGGTTAACTGCAAGCTGTTTGCTTTACTGTGCAGTGTGCAACTATTCAGCCCTGAAACCCCTCTAATGTTCTCAATGAGAGCTGCTCTTATGCCATATGTTTCAGCACGCACACACAAGAAATTAATTCCTGACAAGTTGCTCTCTGGCATTTCTTACAAAACTAATGGGCCATGAGTGAATTATTGATGAGTGTTGATCAAGGAGAAAGCAGAAAATAGGTTACCTATAAGCTGACATTCAAACACAGTGACATGCGTGAATATTTCATCAAAAGGGGTAAATAGGCATTTCATATGATGATAATATTCCAAAGCTTTCCTTCTAATCGCTAATTTGGAAAATAAAATGAACTCCAGCGTTGCTATTGACTTGTGTTCTTTTCAATTTATGAGACCTCATTTGACTGCGGAGCCCTGCTCAGCAGCAGCCTTATCTCTATTTCCTTTACCTCCTGCATCCCTCACTTTCCCTTTCTCCCAGTTTGCTGTGGGCAGCAGTAGCGTAAGAGTGATGTGAGTGACCTTGGCCCAGTTCTGTAGGCTCCAGAGGAAGGCCATGGCTCACAGCGATTCGTTCCTCCCCACCAATCCCGATTAGCAGGCAGGCAGCAGGCAAAGGATGGGAACTGTGTGGAGTGTCGCAGTGCAGAGAGGGCCATCAAGGAGGTGGAGCTGGATCTCTGGCCCAGAAGAGGTGTGAAGAGGGGAGGAGGAGCGGGCTTGGGACATAGGGACAGCAGCCTGTGGGGTGGAGTGTGTGCCATGAGGAGAGGGTTCTGTAGAACAAGGATAATGGAGGAACAGATCAACAGTGGGTCAAGAAGGGCATAGAGACAAAGCTAAGCTCAGTGGGGAGGAAGATGAGAAGGCATAAAGGCCTGGAAGAAAGCCTGCAGCCTGGGCTGTGCTGCTCAATGCTTTACTGCTCTTCAGAGCCGTCACTGCACACTGGGATGACACATGAACAGATGTGCGCGCGCACACGCACACACATACACACATGCATAGTTAGGGGACACCTCTTAAACTATATCATGCTAAATCATGATACTGAATCATATTTTCTTTCTTTCATCTTTCACTTTGTTTGCTTCTTTCCACTCTCTAAAGTCCAGAGTATGCACAAAACACTCTAGTTTATTACAAATGTTAAATTTTGACCTTGTAAACTGAAATTATAAACCTCTATGTTGCTGTAGTCAGCGCTACATATTTTTTAAAAGCAAGATATAGAAACATCGGTTACTGGTTAACATGTGAAAAACACTCCTATATGTTTGAAACACTGTGTTACATGCTGCATTTAATAAAAAAAATAGTCTTGTGCGATGTGATAAATCTGTTGGGTCTGTACCATGAAAGGTAATTTAATGTGCTAAAACTCTTTTCTAACCACCTAATGGGACCAAAAATAAGGTGAAGACACAATGTAGACGTACTATAAATTTTTAAGTAGCAGGCAAAACCTGCTAGCAGTTAAATATTCACACATCAGTTATATCTCTGACAACCCGATAAAGTCCCACATCCACTTTCCCTTTAGTTCTAATTTGCTCTCCTCCGACTCCTGATTAAAATATCAGGTTTCTCTCTGATAATTAAATAATAGAGTACTTTCGTCTGGGAAAGCTTCCATTGTAATTATAAAGGGACAAATGGTTTCACGGACAGCGTCAGAACTGTTCTTAAGTTTTCCTTATTAGATTTGTTTTAAATATCACACTGAAAGTTACCTTAACCTCCAGGTTTTTCTTTGGAGATTGCAACTAAAGGACTGCATGCCTTAGTCAAGCCTGGAGGCTAACGTTAGGTTAGGTTGTCCTTCTCAACCTTCTCCACACACCCTCTCTCTGCGCAGCACACGCATACAGCACTAGTGTGATGTGTACACACAAACACTCAGCAGATGGGCTCGTGCAGCGACAGCCACCTTTTCGATGTCCTTGGGTCCCTCATCATATTTACCCCCCCTTCCCCTTCCTTTAATTCCGCCCTCTGCCCTAACTCCTTCCTCTCAATTCAAAGCCACTTTTTTAGGATGGGGTGGGGGGTGGGGTGCTTCACTTGCAAGACACATGAAAAGAAGCACTGGAAGTTTTCGATCTCTCTTCCTTGCCACATGCAGCCCCATCCATTTCACTCTCCCACCTCCCAACTCTCCCTTCCATTATACGCTTCTCTTACATGAGGCCTGGGCAATCGACCCCAGTGATAATCCAGTCTTTCATATTGGCAGATTAATATTGACTCAGAGCCCTGTCGCTGATGCTCGGCCCATCCTCCAGGTGTTGGAGCATGCAGAGTATGAGAGATGGAGCTTAATATACATTCAGCTGGTGCCTCTCACCCCAGAAGAGCTGCATGACAGGGAAGAAGTGATTGTGGTTTGCCAGCTTTACAACTACACGTTAAGAATACAGCCACACAAGGCTTAAATTACGACCTGCTCCCTGGCCTACATGTATGAGTTCATGCATGCATATGCAATCTGTCGAACATATTACTGAGGCCATACCAAAAACATACCTAGAATGGCTACTAAAGGATATGCTGCAAGGTTTTTAATACATTTTATCTGAGCAGGCTGTGTCTGCTTTCCCGTGGAGTAACTGTGATGAACACATACTGAGACAGTCAGTTTCATGGTGATAAATGGAGATTTGATGAGGGCAAATCAATGATTTGATTACATAGAAATCAGGCAGAGACATGAAATCAAACACTCCACAACGCCAGATAAAAACAACAGGAGAATATAATATAAATGAAGAGTAAATGCAGTCCATGGTATGGTGACATCTGAATCTATAGGCATAGATTGATTGGGTAATGCAGAAATGTGGAAAAGAAAAATGGACAATGGTGTTTCTGAAAGGTTAAGCTCACGGCAGAGGCTTTTAATTTTCTAACATAACCCACAAGGACACAGGATGGACCTACTCCTTCTAATCGACCAGGAACACAGTAGGATACCTCAGAATATTTGCTCAGTCTGATCCTGCTTTATTGCTTTTGCTAAGCTCGTTAACTCCTTCTAACTATGTGTTTTATAGCCATTGTAGTTCATGGAGGATACAGGGTTGGAATGCATGTTGTAACAGTTGCTGCATCTGTAATGAGTTTGAAATATATGAAGGATGGTTGGAGTGTGTTTAAGTCCTCAGATTTCCAGTGTAGGCTAATCTTTCCTAAAAATAAGCTACTAGCTAACGGAGTGCTATCAACTGTGAATGAAAGCAATGCTAACACAGAGCTTAATGTTTTAAGTTTTGCTGTTTCTTGGCTTTAGTATGCGATCAATGCTGTAACTGAAAAAATGTTAAGTCATTGCTAAAGATGCCAAAGGTTATAAAGTAAAGTAGGAGTTAGTACCACTACAGAATTAGTGTGTATTTTATAAAAATGTACTTAAAATTAGAACTAACATAATATTTAACATGAGTTCACTCAAATGTTTAAAAAACGTGTAGTGTTAGGTGACTAAAAAGGGATAAACTAGTCAAGTTTTGCTCTGTTTTACCTGAAACGTACACCTCATAAATGCTGACTCCAAACCTCACACTGGACACTAACCCTAAAAGCCACTTTATGTTGTCTTGTCTGTGCTATCTTGTTTCATGCATCCAGGTCGTGGTATTCTTAAGTCCTAAGTCCACCTGTAAAATAGGCTTGAGCTCTCTTTTCAGGCGATTCAACACCCATTCACACCTTGATCCATCTGACCTTAATAACTCATATGACAGTGGGTGGGGCAACGTGGCACAAGGGATTGAGACCTGGGCCGCTATGGTGGTAATGATTCGTTCCTTGGTTCAAACCTAGGATCATGTGACCCTTAACAACTACTGGTCATCCTAGGGACACCTTTTCGGACCATTTTCTACACATCTTAGCTCTTCAAAATCACTAGGGGGCAGTGTCACAAGCAAACGGTCTACCAGCCATGGAGAAGAGTTTTTTACGTTTTTACATACAAAGAGATGAAGGTAAACTGAATGTTTAAAAAAATGAAAACTGTCCACTGCAGACGTTATTTTTGATCTTTGACATTGATGCTTAAAATGATGAACTTGACTGTTGCTCCCTTCCCTCTCCTGATCTACTTTTTGATCTGCACATGTAGTCATGTGTAGCACTACATGCTGTTGGATCCTTGAAGACTGCACAGGAGCACATTTACATTGGTTGAATTTGTGTATACAAACACAGCACCGTAAAACAAGCAATCCATGATTAGTGCATTAAATAGCTGGGACTCTTTTTTACATTTAAATTATTATTTTATATATCGTGTTAGATCTCAACAACAGTCGCCTCAAGGTGCTTCATAATGTAAGGTAAAGACCTTTCAGTAATACAAACTGAATGATCCCCCTGAATAAGAGGTTTTCATGAATACAAAAAAAAAAAAAAAATAAATAAATCCAGTTGCCTTCATTTCAAGGCAACTGGATTGTACTATTATACTAGCTTTCCGTTTTTATCAAGCTAGTATATTTGCAACTATGCCTTAGATTTTCAGGAGTTGTCTGGGATTGGCTTGCTTTGTTTTATGAACTGTAGGTATAATATTCCATGAAAAAATAAATGTATTAAATAACCTATCAATTTGGATTGTTTGATTCTTGCCCTCTACTTGACCTGCCATCAACAACCTGGTAATAAAATCAGTAAAAAATAAATTAAAATAAATACACTGCTGAGTGTTTTACAACCAGACAGTCACATTTCCAACCCTTGTCCTTGGGATTTATCACATGCAACCTCAAGTTCTCAATAATGTAAATCTGACAGTAATGTGACTGTAAAACACAACCAGAGTTCAGTGTTAATAACCTCCCGGTCATTTATTCCCGTACCGCTCAGAAATCACAGCAAAGACAACATGACAATAAAAACATGACAAATCAAACGGGGACGCTGAGTTGGTGATGTGTGATTATTGTTTTGCAGTTTGAACATACAGTCACAGTTTGAGTTTGAGCTGCAGGAGTGTGCGGGCACCGCTTGGGAATTTTACAGAGGATAACGCGCTAGATGAGTGACGTTATGATTGTTCACAGCTGCACTGGGACATTTTTTTTTGTCCAAGACTTCAATTTATTATTTGAAATTGTGACACAGATCTGCAGAGATGACTCACAGCTGAAAGAAGAATAGCTTTCTGCTTTGACAAGAAAGATGTGATCAAAAAAAAGGAGAGACAGCAAAAAACAGAATGTTTGGTCGTGTTTGAGAAATGGGCTACAACAGTGAGCTAGTCAAGTTGACAGCCAATGGGTGCTGATCCTTGCTGCATTTTGCCACAGCGTGACTTTCATCACATGTACATATCATAAAAATCATAAGACTGAGCCTGTGAAGTCGGATCTGTATTTGGAGTAGTTTTGTATCAAGATTATTTGCGATGTTAATCACAGAGCAACGACAGATAGGAAGGCGTTATCCCCAACTTTAGGACAACTGGACATAAATTTAACATTAACCGTGGATCAGTAGTGCAGTAGTTTACACAATTGCCCAGCAAAAGAAAGCTGTCCAGTTTAATCCCAGGAAGAGACAGAAATGCCCTTGGGGTTGTGTCAGGAAGGGCATCTGGTTTCTCAAAACAAACATGTAGAGACACCTGCTGTGGTGACCCCTTGTGAATAAGGGAGCAGCTGAAAGCAGCTCCAAAGGAAATAATCAGATTAATAAAGACATCATACAGAACAATTTCCCATAAAAGATGCATCTTTACATGTAAAGATCAGTAAGAATAAGTCATATTTTACTTCTGATTGCTAAGCCAAACCCAGAGGTCTTACTGAGGCATGGAAGAAATACTAAAATCTCAGCACGAAATTTTAACTTTGCATGACACAGCATCAGTCAGGGCTTGTTCTTTCTGAAGTTTCAGGCCTGACAGAGAACATACTTAGTGTAATGATCCATCGTCTGTGTGTATCTAATGAAAAAAACGATTATATGTGGATAGTTGCCCACTTCACTGGCTTGTTAATGAGTATGCATATTTGTTTGCATGTATGTGGGAGTGTGTGTGTGTGTGTGTGTGTGGAGGATACATTACAGGGGAGCATGCAGTGTAGCCAGCTTGAGGAGGAAGGGTTAATGAGCCAATCACGTTCCGTCAGGGAAGCTATCAAGTGCTCAGAGGAGTCCACTGGTCATTCAGCATGTCTGGTTCACCTTTTTTACTCCTTTCCTAAACTCCCTCTCAAGCTCTGACCATACCTCCCTTCTCTTTCTCTCTTTTGAACAGCTTCCATGCTTCACCCCGTTTTTCACACTCCTGACAGATTAGTGCTAACGAGGATATTAGCCATGGCAGTAAAGACAGTGCCTTTCTCCAATCCATTTGGTCATTCTGGCTGCCGAGGCGAGCACTACCAGAGTTACAAAGAGGAGTAGGTGCCTGTGTGTGTGTGTGTGTTGGGGTGTGTGTGAAGGAGCTGCAAGCTGGCAAAGACAAAGGCAGAAGAGTGCATCAGGGGTCGGACTGGCATCAGTTCACGTTAGAGGTCATGTAATTTCAGCCATCTCACTGGAGGAAAGGAAAAGCCTTTTATCAAAGCGAGCACTCACCTGGCCAAAATACTCAGGATGCTTGCCTACTCCCAAGTTATTTGGTCCTATTTCAATGCACTCTAACTAGCTGTGCAATATTTTCATCCCAATTTTGTTTATTTATAAGGTTTACTTTGTCCTGGGGAGGAATCAACCATTTCCATCTGCAGAGAACTATACGTCCTCCCTGGGAGCACCAGAGTGGTTTAACGAGTACGTTGGGATAACCTTTGTACTCCACACACACATACGCACAACCACAAACATGCTCTGAAAAATGGGATGCACTGTGTTAGTGTGGCGCAAAACCTCAAGGGGAGGTCGCTTTGATAGAGGGGGTTTATGTCCCTCCCAGAGGGCCTGGAGCAGTGCTCACTAAACAGCCACAAATCAATATCACACACACACATCTGTCGGGAGGTGATTAAATTCTTCCATTCCCATGATATCACCCAGCCAGCACACACACACAAATATGTATGAGTGCACACAAAAATGCACTCAGATATACTCTTTGTACTTGGCAGGGGGCAGAGAAGAAAAAAGAAAAAGAAAAAAAGAAATGTGAGAGGGCCTTCAAGGCCTGGGAAAAGGTTAGCACGAAGTGTTGAGTTTACACCCAGGAACAATAAACAAAACACAACTTCTCATTGAAAACAGAAACTTTTGCTCTCTGCTCTATTCAAGTGACACACTGACATTTGTCCTTAGGCTATGTGCGCTTAGACTACAATTTTTAAGGCTACGTTGGGACAAAGAGACGGAGACTGACCTAAATAGATGAATGTAAGCTATTGGACACAATGGGCTTCTGCCGCAGAGGCTCCTGAGGACATGCAGGAAAGAAATTCATCAAAAAGCAATCATCAGCGCTAGGTGGTGACTGATCTAGCGTGGCAGCCATTCATTATGTAAATCTTGCAACCTAGCTTTCTTTATCATCAAAGACCCTCATTCTGAAAAATTAGCCATTCTCTGTCTGTGGAAAAACAACAGAACACTAAAACTGGGCTGTTGCTATGGAAACTATGTGGAAGAAACCATTTTAGGGAGAACGGGCGGCGGGGGCTGTGCGTATTTGTGTGTGTGCGTGTGTGTACCGTCAAGCGGGTGCGCGAGCAGAGCAGTGTTAGCAATCAACAGGTGTACCGGCAACTGCAATATCTGAGCCCCAAATGGAATGGTAAATTAGATTTAGGATGCCGTGACATCGGACAGTGGATTAGTCTGGCAGTATGATGCCGTCTGTGTCAAGCAAGATTGAGTATTAAACTGAAGGTGCTGTACTTATTGTCACTGCTGCAGATGGACCTCATTATTAGGAGATTAGTCCAAGGCTGCACAAAAATAAATCCCATTCATTGATGTCTATCAACACTGCAGAGCAGCACTGGAGGCACCAGCTCACCGTGTCATTTACAGCAAATGTGGAATTCCTATTGAGGTGGGTTAGGTGTGTGTGTGTGTGTGTGTGTGTGTGTGTGTGTGTGGGGGGGGGGGGGGGGGAGATGAAACAGCTGGGAATGAATATTGCAGGTTATAAAAAACTACAACCCCCCCTTCCCCTCAAAAACCCCGGCATCATGCATACTTTTAGCCAGATGCAGCTAACGTGGACCTGATAAAAGATTCAATGGAGTGTGAGAGAGAGAGAGCATCTTCAAGGGCACATCAAACCCTGAACGATCATTCATGAATCGATAATCCTTGTCAGATGAAACGGGGAGGGGGTGGGGGGGGAAGGGTTGTCTCATCTTTTAGGGTCATTTTTGTGTTCAGGGACCTAATTTTCATTACTTGGGCTGAAACGCAGCAAAGCGTCGGAAATCTCCATTTGTCTAAGCATCGGTCATTCCTGATGGAGCCCCTACCTGCTCATTTTGGAATTTACGATAGTTTTTTTAATGCTCCCCCCTTAGTCGTAACTTAGGAAGGTCTGACAGCAAACAAGGGTATTCGTACCGACATCCAGGATGTCTGAGTCTGAAATATGAAATGTGATCTGTGGCTGCGGCCTCTGTGTTCATTATCTGTTAGCTTTAAAACACATCATATGGGGGGATCAAAGTCTGTCCAAGCAGTTTGTTTTTCACTGTACGTTTTGTTGAGCCAGCTTCATCCTGGATTTGTTCTCAGGCCATAAAAGATTACCATAAAAGGGAGCTCCTTTGAAGTCTTGATCTGTTTCTGTTGACTGACATGAGCACAGTTATCAGTTTGTATGGATGCACATAAATACCACATGTGAGGAACAAAAAAAGGTTGAACAAAAATAAAGAGTGGGAGGAATTATTTTAGTTGATTGGGGTTACGGAAATAAAAGATGCATATTTCTAGCATGGAGAAAGTTTGATGTCACTACTGCCAACATTGTTAATTTATTAGCTATGCTATTTTCCTGAACATTTATTGTATATAAAATATAGATACAGTCACTGTAGCTGCTGTTGGGAAGCTTCAAGGTAAGCGGTTCACTGTTGCGTACTTGGCTTTTAAAACCAGAAGTCACAAGCGAGGATGAGAACTGACTCAGAAACAAATACTGCGTGCTTGTGTCAAACACACAGTAAAGCATTCCCTACATTATCATCCCTAAGGACACTAGTAGGGACCATAATTTACAAAATCAACATAATTTTGCAGTAAGTATGATTTCAAAATAGTGAGTGAGCTCGTAATATCTGAGGGACATTTTCCCATAAAGAGCTACACAATCTTCTCTGAACGACTTGAATTGTGGTTTGATCGCCATTGGAAAGGATGCAGGCTTTGCACGCGGCTGGGTGGATGGATCGAAAGAATATTTAAATTGGAAGGAATCTAAAAGGAATAAATAAACTCTGTAAATAATATAAGCAGGATGGGTGCCATTTGCTGCAGATTGGATAGGGTAAAGCAAAACAAACCATTCCCATCTTAATGAGAAGCTGGCCAGCATAAATGAAAGAATGAAGGGTAATACAATTACAAATATATTAATTTACATGCCATTTATATCATAAAATGTATCGTCTCTCAAGTTACAAAGTTGCAATGTTGAGGCATACTGAGGTTATTATTAAAATATCAATTAAAGTCATGTTTACTTTGGAGAAATAATTGCCTTTCCCCACTTCGACAGCACAACAGGACGCTCTCTTCTGCAAACCTCCAGGTATCTGTCTCAATCCACAGCTCTGTTATAAATCACTCTGATGTGAAATTACTTAGAAGGACCTACAGATTTCATTCTAATATTCTTCCTGATTTATGTGTCATAACGCAGCATCATGAACCTAATCCAGCAACCACCTGGGAGTCTGGTTAGATGTGAAAAGACAAAGATGAGGAGGAGGAGGAGGAGGAGGAGGGAAGGCATCATTTGGGGGGAAATGTGAGAGTGTGGTGTACTTCAGATGATTGGGTGATGAAAAAAAATGAAGAGGACGTGCGTGTGCATGTGTCGGTGTGTATGCAAGAGGTGCAGATGAGCAACTGATTGGGCGTCGTGCACTGTCACCTGCTCAGGCTCCATAACAATGTCATCATAAACCAGCGCGTGAGCACCTGTCACACACGATAGATGGAAGCCAGCCGAGTGGAAATACCTGTGTGTATACCTGAGAAGTGAACATTGCAGCCTTTCAACTCTTGATAAGTGTGGGAGTTAACAGCTCACTCTCATCTTTGGCTGCTGCAGCTGGAGCCTCTTCCCTTCTCAGAAACCTCCATATAGGAAGATTGCTATACTTGTATACTGAGAATATTACTATATAATATTCAGATCCTTAATTGGTTAAAGTAGAAATACCCCATTAGCAAGGAAAAGCCTTACGTATTTTTCTTCTTAAGTAATGGCTTATGTAGTGTACTCAGCTGAGTCCTGGTGAAGTATGGCTGCTGGAGTATTAAATAATTGATTTCCTAATGTGTAAAATATAGATTATTTTTTTAGCTGGTCCAGGTGGAACTGAGCTTAAATGGAGTAAAAACCATTTTCTTACCCAGCTTTGACCATAATTAATGGGGAGATGATACCATCCAAATACGGGTTTTTTTCTACACAATCAACTAGTTTTTTTTATTTTTTACAGAGAATGGTTAGAAAAAGAGAAAATATTCAGAGAGCAGTTTCTCTCTAGGTGCCTTGCTAATGTCAGGTGTCAGTGGAAAATGACTTGAACTGACACAAAGGCAACAGTAACTCAATTAAACACTCATTACAATCAAGGTATGCATCTCTGAATGCACAACACACAACGTAACGGTGAAGCTGATGGGCTACAGCAGCAGAAGACCACAACAGCTGCAACTCCTGTCAGCCAAGAACAGGAAATCTAGGCTACAAGTAACACAAGCTCACCAAAATTGGACAACAGAAGATTGGAAAAAATGTTAGCTCATATGATGAGTCTCGCTTCCTACTGTGACAGCTGGATGGTAGGATCCGAGTTTGGCATACAGAACATGAAAGCATGGATCCATCCAGCCTTGTATCAATGGATCAGCTGGTGGTGGCGTGTGGGGATAGTTGAGCCCTTTAGTACCAAATTGTCATCATTAAAAATGCCACAGCCCACATGAGTATCATTCCTGAGCATGTGTACCCGTGTGTCACAAAGGCGGTTTCTTGAACATGACGCTGAGTTCACTGTGCTGAAATGACCTTCACAGTCACCAGATCTCAATCCAAAGGAGCACTTTTGAGATATGGTGGATTCACATCATGGATGTGCAGTCGGCAAATCTGCAGCAACTGTGTGACAGACCAGAATCTCTGAACAATGTTTCCAGAGTCTTTTTAAATCTATACCACAAAGAGTTAATGCATCTTTGAACACAAAAGTGAATCCAAACTATTACCTAATGAAATATCTGGTGAGTATATGAGCAAATCATGTTTAAACGTGGTCCTCCAACATGTTTAGTACTTTTTTAGTAAAGATGAAGGTAAGTGTCAATTGCTCTGCTCGGAAAAGCACATTGAGCCCTGATTCGTACCTTTTGATTGGTCCATGGGATGATACCACATTTTTCCAACAAATCTCCATCTTCACTCTTCTTTAATTCTTCAGTAGACTTTAAATCAAGATTCTCTGAGCTGCAAGGCCCTCCTGTTCTGTTGCTGATTGTTTCTTTGTACTTACTTTAAGCCCCTATGCATATAAAACAAGTTTGTCATTTATATTTGGTTAGTCAGTTGTTAGCCTCTGAATTAGTCTGACTGATTCTGTGCGCAGTTAGCCTCCTGCTGTGTATACGTCACTTAAGTTGTGTATCAGTGTAAAAAAACAAAAAATGAAGCAAAACAAACAAACTCCAAGTCGTGATTCGCTTGCTTTCTTTCTTCCCTGGAGCTTGTGATAAAAGCCCACTGCACTTTCAGAGCAGATGGAAGACCGTGAGATGCAGCTGAAAACCCCGTAAGCTGTCAATTTGTTGACCTTAAACTGAAGTTGGCACTTTTAACTTCTTGCTGTAATTTTTTAGGGGTTTGATCTATAATGAAATCCAAATTCACAAGGTCCTCATATAGCGTATTATTTGTAAAGTAATGAGATACTGTTGCTGTCACTTTAAATATAGTCCCTCAAAACCTAACCTGAGTATCCTAGTAAATATTTGTAGCTGCTTCTATTGGTTCCATCTTGTCAAATTTAATTTTCTTGTCAGATTCAATTGGCCGTGCCTGTCTGTTTGGGTTCATCTCATTCGTAGGTCTTCCTCATTTTATTCTACGTGATAGGGTCTGAAGGCCGTTTTGTAGCATCTCATTCTGCTCTATGCTCAGAGTGTACCCAAGCCAGGCCACTGTTCAGCGATCAGTGTGATTTTGTGGAGGATATAATGGCTTTGAGCGCAGAGCTCCTGGTTGAATATCTTGTTGAGCCAGAACACACAGCAAACGTTTCTCAGGGATCTGCTGTGGAAGGAGTTTTTTTCATATCAGCTTTGACAACTTTCCAGCTTTCATATTCATGCGGAAAAACAAATTTCACACTTCTGACTGCGGCAAAGAACAACTGTGAGAAATTGGTGGATCTTAAAATATTAAGGCCAAATTGCAGTCAGGACTGATAATCATATCAGCTTTTTCTTTCAGTTTTATATGGTGTATCACACTTAATATAATGCCTGGAAATTAGGTTATGTTTTCCAATGCATTATGTATGTATAGATTTCCAGTTTTTTGTGCATTTCTAAATATGTCAGCACTTTTGTTGTCAAAGTTTTTTAGAAGTTAAGTGCTGTCTAAGCAATCGAAATGTCCTAAATATAAAAATATGGATGTAAAAACTTTATGAAGTAGCACATTTTGGGGAATGCTTTTTTGGTGCAGACCGGAGTTATTATTGTGCTGTACTTTGTATATATACGTATATATGTGTGTATATATGTGTGTATATATACGTATATATATACGTATATATATACATACATACATACATACATACATACATACACACATATATATATATATATATATATATATATATATATGTTCCTGATATATATATATATATCAGGAACATCTAAATCAGTAATAAAGAAGCCATTCATCAACCCCGATGTGCTTTGTAGGTGGGCTTTGGGACTCTAAAACGTATTAATTTGGTTTGTTTATTTAACACAGAGAGATTTCTATTGTGTCAGTTTGCAGTACCTGACCAAAAGATTATCTATCATCTTCAGATGTTGTAGAATTGACCTAAACACAGAACATACGTCACTTTACCTCCTCTTTTATTTTGTCAGAATTGCTAGGGCCATGAGATGAGACCATCACTGAGAAACCACAAAGGGGTCTGAGGATGTCGGAGTGAAAGTGTGAATCGAAATGCATTGAAATGAAATCCACATACAGAAAAAAGCTGTATTAAAAAAAATAAAATAGTGACTCCATCCCTTCCACTGGACTCCAACAAAAAAAAGTCTATTAGGAAAGTCTGTCCAAGCAGTTGACACATTCATAGTTTGCGAGAAGACCATTGATACTGTCTCTTCTCCCTTTTAATGGTGTTTCTCCCAGTCCTCAAATTGATTTTTCTATTACCAATTGACTACCAGCTCTGTCACCAGCAAATTTTGTTGTCATCTTTTTACCTTTTTCCCCCCAGGCACCAATCCATTTTTTTTCTCTCTCAGGTGGTTTTGAAGTTTAAAGAGACTGAATAAAAAGACTTAATCATCTTCAGTTTTCATAGACGCCAAAATTGCTAGGAAGGTCCTGTCTGGATTTAAGGTTGCTCTCTGGCTTGTACTCGGCTTATCTCTCTATGAGATATGGTCAGACAAAGTCAAATTCTTTCACTACACAAAAGGAACTGAAGAAAAAATCCCTCAAAATTGAAGAGGTTGGACAGGGAAGTGCTGCAGATTTAAGTTGAGTTAAGATACAAGAACTGGAAAGACAAGGTAGATTAAAGCGGTCCGAGTAATGGGGAGATAATACATTAAATATCAGCCTTTGCAGATTAGTATTCTGCAAAATAACTTTTTAGTTAATCTTCCATATCCACAAGCATTTTACTTCAGCCTAAATGTAATACCCCACTATTTGTGTGGGAAGCCAGTAAGGCAGCTTATGGTAATACCATAAGCTGTATGGTATACCTCAAGATGATCTATGATTCACAAATCACTACAGCGTATTATTACACATCCTGGTTCTGTAATTGTGCTGTACTATTAGTATTTATATCTAGTGTCTCTTTAGTGTCGATTTCAGTACACCATGAGTCTATAAAACCCAAATAATGTGTTATCTCTGAGTTTTTTGCAGAATGCGGAAGTGCCTTAAAACCGCAATTCTATCAAAATGCCACCAGGTGGCAGTCATCGCGGTTTCAGAAAAATGTCTTTCTGTTTTAACAGAACAGAGTTTAACAGAGTTTATAGGCTCAGTTACTCATCTTGGGTCATATTGAGTAAAACATTGAGTCTGTTTGGTAAATCTTGTTCATATTTTTCAAATCGGCACATTATCTGTGGTACAGCATCATACGCTCATTGGCTAACGAATGGTCAGACAGATTTTGACTTAAAATCATTAAACACATATTTAAAGTCTTAAATTCTTTCACGTTTTAATGTGATTGGGATTTTAAGATTTGTAGAGATCATGCAGATCTACAAAAACATTGCATTGACTTGCATCAGCATGCTGGAGGACCACTCTCACCTTGGCCGTCACGTTGTCAATATAAAGCATACTCTTTAAGCAAATTTTTTTTAAAATGCTTTGCATCTTTTATAAGTCAGATGTCAAGAATTTTTTCAGAATTCAATTCATTTTTATAAATAAGCCAACAAGACCTTGTGGAAAACTAGATTTTTGCCATTGTCAGGGAGACATTCCTGGCTGAAAAAAGGATAAGAATGAAAACCAAACAAGTTAACTTCTTGTAGGACCTGTGGTTCAAGAAGATTTGTACAACTGTAACAAAAGACATGCTAATTGCACCTTTTCATAACCATCCACACAACCATAAGACATTGCTTGGTAAGCAAATGGCATTATAGCTTCTTTACAGTCTAATATTAGTCAACTTGTAGCTGTTTGGGGAATATAAAGCCCTGATAACATTACTTTGAACAAGTGTTTTCTTGTCACTACAACATAATTAATACATGCTTACACACACACACCCTGGGGCCAAACCCCTACCAGACAGACTCCTGGGACTCCCGAGGCCAAGGGATCCAGCTGCTCTGTGAAGTCAGCACTTTAGTGTCAGATCAAATAATTGGATTCCCATTTGTCAGCAGATTCAGCCCACACTCAGCAGTGGCCAGGAGAAAAGAGGCGGGGTTAGAGGGCAGGACTTGTGAGACAGGACCTGGACATGCGCTTGTGCTATTTCCCAAACAGAGAGATATTACCACCAAATGATTTTTGTTCAGCATAACGCAACACTGACAGCTAAACAACAAGATATTTTTCTTAGGCAGCTTTTCAAAAACAGAAGTGAAAACATCTCATTGTTTTATTTTTAAAGTAAAAGGTAATTACACTAGTCTAATTTGAACGGATGCCAGCAAACGGAGCAGCTAAAACCCTGCAATAAATCTTCATTTTTCACGGTCCCCTAGAAACTAAAATCCAATATCAAAAAATAAATTAACAAAAAATAAAAAAATAAATGCCTCAGTGACCCTTTAAGGCTAAAGACAAATGACATAAATGCTGTGAAAAGAGGGGAAACTGCATCTGATTACTGTGCATAAATTAACTTAATAGCACCATTAAACCAGTTGCATATTTCTTACAGTAATCTGATATTCACGTTAGTTCAGGTTTGCATGATTTATCTGATAATCAGGTCTGTCTGGTTGCCTACAGGGCAGATCTTCACAACTCAGCACAGAAAGAAAAGTAGAAGTGTTCACTGCTTGTTATTGGTTGTCATGTTGCTGTATTTATTTTCATTTTCTACCTCCCCTAGCAGAACGATGCTTACCTGCCATCATTTAGGTTGCAAAATATAGTTGCTTTAGGTGGTGGTGGAATCCATTTACCCAGGTAAAATCTACCTGCTGTTAATTCTGTAGGATTTATTCCAGCTGCCAGGATACATTCATTTAGCTGTACATTATTCGTGGCTGGCGCTGTGTTGTGTTTAGACAGATATTTGCAGCAGTTGTACAGCGCTGTAGTCTTGACAGTGTTGGCTGTGGAAAAATAAATCCACACAGCTCTCAGCTTTTTAACGCACCTTTCTTTGATAAGTTATTTGGTGAGCTGGAGGTCGTTTGAACAGATGGAGAAAAGATGGTAGGTTTGTAAAGATGGACTGCAAATACCTGTCACTCATGTTTGATGAGAGGCACGCACGCCATTACCGTTGGATGCATTTTAAAGTGTCACACTCAACTGTGACTTCTCAGACCAGTAAGCTGAAGCGATGCGAGCAACAACAGCAGCTAAATTAGCGAGCTAATTGATTCGGAGAGCGTCTGCACGCACACACCCCTGCAATCGACTTGAGGGTTGCCAGGTTGTGATAGACAGGCTGACACTTTATGTGGTTTGTGGGTAGCATGCGTAGATTTTATTCCATAGAGCATGTGGCAACTTAGAAATGTAAAACCTGATACACAAAAATTCAGTGTGTAGTAAAGCTGGTCTATATACACATTAGTTGCCTAGAAGAATCAGCGAAATTGGAGAGTACTTTCTCGAGAATTATGAGGAATCCTGTAAAGAAAAAATATAATTATTAGTATAAAGGGAAACTATTTATTTTTAATCATTATTATATAGTCTCTGGTGAGAGTTTGCCATGTCATTCCACACAGTATGTTAGAGTGTGCATTTAACAGCACTCCAAGGGGTTTACAGTGTAGATGAAATTAAATTATAAGAACATTTTCATACTGTTTCATTGAACTGAATTATGAAGTGAATCCCTGTATTGCCTTCTAGAAGCCAGCCAGGGCATTTTTGTATTAGTTAACCAATAAGTGAGCACTACTTAAAACAGTGGGCCAGTTTATTCAGTGTGGAATCTGAC
This sequence comes from Neolamprologus brichardi, assembly GCF_056152115.1. Classification (NCBI taxonomy): domain Eukaryota; kingdom Metazoa; phylum Chordata; class Actinopteri; order Cichliformes; family Cichlidae; genus Neolamprologus; species Neolamprologus brichardi. The sequence goes on from NC_142118.1 coordinate 14,589,105, forward strand.
CCAGTGACCCAGTGTTATACTTGTGATGTATGATGTATGTGAGAATGCACTGAGGTCAAGATGTAATTTTTGTCATCAGTGGATATTTTTGTTGATCTGTGTGGATCTCTGCCTATCTTTGACTTCACTACATTACACGCGAAAACAGGTGCAAAGTGCATGTATGCACACTGAGCATACTCCTAACCATCACTGGATGTCAGACGGGTTTGTCAACTTTCATTTTTGGTCTGGCCACATCTTTAAGTGGCTTCCATGGGGAGGAGGACGTATTTTCCCTCGCTAACCACATCCACCTGAATATGTAAAGTCATCAGTAATGCACAGGCAGCTACTGGTTTAGCCTTAGTAAAGCCAGCATGTTCTTCTATTTGATGTTCAGCAGCAGTGCCTCAGGGGAGCTAAAAGTCAGCAAGCACCAGCTTTTTAAAGCATCCCTGTCATGGAGCACAGCTTGACAACAGCGTTGATCCCTCCCATGACAGTGGTTGGTTAATTGTTAGTCGTCCTGTGTCTCATTGGACCTTTTCTTTTCCAATCAAGTAACTGTTCTTCCATTTCACAATTAGTCAACTCGGTGGAGTGGATGGATCTGTGGCCTGAATTATGGAAAGGACAGAGTAACGTATGCCTCGAGGCTTCTGAGTTCCTACACATTTGCAATTGTCAACAGTGACAGCTGAAGATGAATAATTTCACCAGCCCTATAACAAGACTTATATATATATATATTTTTTTCTTTTTTTTTTTTTACATATATTTTTATTTTTATCCATTCATCACTTATTGTGTTTCTGTCTGAGGCAGCAAAATGCATCTAAATTGCAACCTATCTTCAGGCACCAGAAATGAATGTGCAGAACCAAGATATGGATACTGACTGCGTTCCATAAAGATAATTTATTAATTGCCCACGAAGTTAGCCACATTCAAGCAGAGCAATTATTAATTGGCTCATAATAGTATTTAGTGCATAAAGGAGGTAACCTGTGTTACCGAAAGTAGGATTTCAACGAGTGTAGACTTTGTTGGCTTGAATATATGTGCAGTATGTTGAAACTTGTGTGGTGGGTAAGGGTGACATGCACCTGCTTTTTGACTATATGGGCTTTTAAAAGAGAAAAAACAACAAAAAAAACTCAGTAAAAAACATTTAAATGTGGGGAATAGAAGTTGCACTTTCCTTGGAACTAAACTACTGCCTTATGGCAATGTTGCATGATTATTGACTATGCGTGCAAATTGGTTTCACACTAATATTATTTTTGCTCATAAATGTTGCACTTGATAGATTTCTAAGTAGAGCTGGAGTTCAAGAATTTAAAATTTATTGTAAGAACAGTTCTCTAAAATATGCTGCCTTACAAGAAAACCCCCATCAATATTCCCCACATAGACTTAAATCATATTCAAAACATTTAATTTGCAAGTGGCAGGATGACTTTTACTTCTCCAAAGGTTTATAAATAGGCCATCGCAGAGCGTGACAGTGAGGGAAGACGCCAACTGTGTATTTCAAAAGGGAAATTATACCAAATGGGATGCTGCCATATGGAAACAATTTAATGTGATCAGTTAAAGTAAAACTTTAAAGATCCGAGCATTGGCTGAAAAATACTTCTTTACACATCGCCGCTGTGTTTACAGTGCTTCAAATTCATGTCTGATATATGTGTTGAATTCTAGGTTTTTGCAATTGGGATGTAGAAAGCAAGAGAAATATTGAAAATAAAATAAAAATGAGAACAAATACGATTTCCGACATAAATCTCATAAACCTTAGTAGAAATATGGTTTTGCTCTGGGAAGAGGAAGCTCATTCACTTTAGATTATGTGTAAGAAATTACAGTGGGTACTGCTGGAAATCTAACTCAGCAGGTAAAACTTGCACTGATAGATGTTTTATTAGATTGCTAGAGAAAAAAAGCCCACTGTGTGCGGAAATGGTGGAACAAGAGATATCCTTAGCACTTCGACAAAAACTGGCACTTAGTGGTTGATCTGTGCTGGGCTTTTGGCAGAATTTGGACAGAGTGACTAAAGGGCGCAATAAGAAATGCTGACTTCTGTGTTGTCAGGGAGTGAATCCCTGGATCTGGAGCTTCCCCAGCTGATGCCCGTGGTAGATTTTTAAAGGAAAAAGGGGGGGTTGGAATTTGTCGCCCATGTGGTAAGAACTAGGCTTCTGTCTTTCTTCATCTCTTTTTCACTAGGTCTTACTCTTAGCCTACTTAACCCCAGAAAAATGGAGTTCTAAATCTACATCAATCTCACCTTTCCTTTCAGAGCCACAAGCCCTATGTTCCCAAATGTTCCCCAGTGTCTTTGTTAAAGGAATAATTTGACATTTGGGGATGTATTCTTATTTGCTTTTTTTTCAGTAGTTGAGAAATCAAGACATTTCAGGTTTGTTTACCTAATAATAACTTGAGGTCAGGGGTCATTAAAACTGGGAAAATGAGATAACACCATCTGAAAGGTGAGAAAAACACTCACCTTGCCTGCACTTTAAAAGCATCCAAACACTGTTTAATCTGCACATAAACAAAAATGAAAATCCAACTATATGATGTACATGATGCTATTTTTGTGTAGCAAGCCACAGATATGGGAAAAATAAGGGGCTTACACAGGCAGTCTGTACTATACATTGTCTGTTACTCATATACACCAACAAGCCATGACATTAAAACCAATGATAGATGACGTGAAACAGCAAACCACTTACGATGCAGTGGTTTGCTGAAAATCCCCCGGTCCTGGCTCAGCTAAAAAAATAATGCGCCCAGGCACTCAGCAAAAACTGGTTCAAGGAGCATAATAAAAGACACTTCACAGATCCCAATCAAGTCTGCTGAGTTCTACTAGAGAACGAGACTCTTGAGTTCTTTACAGTGGAGCCAAGTGCTCACTTGTAAGGATCATTGGGTTTCTATCAAAACAACTGGATAAAATTCCTTGAGAGGTTGTTGTGATTTGGTGCTATATAAATAAAATTGAATTGAATGTACTGGAACAAGTGTGATCCACGGACCATCACTTGTTGCAATGGATTTCCAGTGGCTTTTTGTCCTTATTCAGACTTATCAGGAATGTTTCTGGAGGGGACTAAATGGTATTACTCAGACATTTTTAATGTTGTGGCTAATAGCTGTTACTTTGAAACTGATTCAACAGCACTTATTTGAAAGTGAGGGTTTAAAAGGGTTTAAAAGAGGAACATTTTCCCTTTTGTGACGCTAGTGGAAACTTCCAGGACTTTTCAAATGTCTCTGCAAGGTCAAACTAATATCTTACTGGATGTGTGAGTGCAATCACAGCAGTCTGATCCATTTCCTATAGGCATGCCTAAAAGGTCAGACCCCGTGGTTAGAAATTCATGAGACTATCAAGCTGTCTGTTGGTCAAGACATCCCATTTGCACCTTGTCCAAATGTGATGGGCGACCTGCAGTTGCCCAAGGGCCTACTTGTGCCTTGAGTGCACCTGATCTCTGTATTGCATTTGGTAAAAAAAATTAATAAATAGTATATAATATATATTTTTTCAAGGCTGGAAATCTTAAAAATAAGCCCCAGTTATTGCAAGATTCATTTGAAGTTTAAAAGGATATATTCATGTACTCTGCAAACAAATACACAACATGCATTTTTAATATTTAATATTCTTCATTTAGGTTTGCAGCAAGTAGCAGTTTGATTGTTTCATTTTCTCTGTTCTCTGCACCTAATGCAATGAAATAAAGAATATAAAAAAAAATACCGTTGCCATAGTTGTAACAGATTCTTAGTAATTACACACTTTAAATGCAAGTTCTCCTTTGACATTTAAATTTTGTACACTGGTTACAGCGCCTCAGTTTAGTGCTAACAGACTGGAAACATACTTTTGGGTAATTTTGTATATTCTGCTAATAAAGGTAACTCGCCTTTTGGAGCACAAACAGTACACTGAGCTTATGCAACCTTGTCTTTGTATTATTATCCATACAAATTAGTCCAAATGAATTAAAAATACATTCTGCGTTGAAATATGAATGCTCATTAAGCCGCTATGAATCATGTAGCACTAATGGCAGCTGGATAAAAGGTAAGACCTGCATGCTGCTGTGTCCCAGCGCAATTTCCCACCCTCGCTACTTTGTCTGCAAGTCTCCCGGGATCCCAGGCAACTCATCTATCTGTAAGGAGCAAGAACAAGGTTTTTGATTTTATTTTTGGCGTGTATAAATTATTCAGAGTGCATTCCCCTACATTTATCTCCGATGGAGCCTGGCTGTTCAGTCAGTGTCGAACTCTCTCCATCTAACTCTTGCTCCATCTGTCTTTCACTTGCTCCCTCGCTGTGTCTCGCAATCCACACTTCTTTCAAACACACGCACACACACAAACACACGGTAGATAAGATCTGTCTTTACCTCATCGCAGAGGAGCCTTGGCAGGCGCTCTCAGGAATATTGATCATGACACCCTTGTGTGGCGGCCCTTCTATGCAGCTGTGGCACAGAACAGACAGAGCAAAAACTCTTTTGGGATGGATAAACTGGGATTTTTTGCTCTGCGTTATGAACTCTTAGCAGCTTGTGTTGCCCAGACCACATGGCGGACAATCCTTTTCTTGAAGGTACCATCTCACAGTGAGGCACTCAGGGGCTTTGGATTAGTCATGGAGACCCTGAATAGTGTCACTGCATTATTAATCTAGAAGGAGGCTGGAGCTTACTTTCTGTCTCGTCCTGCCCCACAGGCTAGACAAATCATTTTGGTTCTCCCAGAACATCCTGGCAAAACCTGTCAGACAACAAAAGTCTTTACCCCGCTGCTACTCGAGTGCTTTTGAGCAACAAATCTGACATAAAATTGACCAAGTGAAGCTTAGCACCTAGCAGTGGAGTACTGTGGTTGAAGCGGGCAATCCCCTGGTGGAAATCTACTGTGTAATACTGAAGTAGAACAGAGCTAAAAAAGAACAAGTATGCAAAGGAACACGCCTGCTCAGCAAAACCATTCCTTGGATGAATAAAAACTCAGCTAAGTTAATCCTATGACAATCTGAAGACACAGGCCTGCTTTGCATCTCATTATTCAGGCTGTCAGATACAGTATGTACTCATCACAATCTGTTCCACAGTATTTTTTGTTGTTGGTGTGCAATAGTTAAAATGAAGCCAAAGGACTATGTGCTGAAAATGTGGTGATTTTTAAACCCTTAAACACCATGTCAAGTATTTAACAACCCCACAGAAACAGTGACAAAATGGTCAAATATACTAAATAAGTCAAGTTTGGAGAAATTTAAGCATTTTCAAAGTTTAAATATCAAACAATGTCTCATGCAGAAACTTTATACATCTTATAAAGCATGAAAGCAGAAAAAATGTATAAGCACACACACACACAAAAACATTTATATCAAAACCACGATGGGTTGGACCAACCATGACCCGTCTGCGTTCTTGGGGACAGCTTTCATGGGAAAGTAGCTTCCATGAAAGCATTTCTCTCTCCGGTAAATACTGACTATTCATCATAACAAGGACATTAGGTTTAATGCAAGGAGCTATTCCCTACCACAAGCTGTGTTCACAGAACTCTCTGCGCAAAGCAGCACAGATGTGTGAATTGCTCATGTCTGCTTGATGAATCCCTCGCTAGCAGAACTCACACCCTTAAACCATCGTAAATAAGTTATACGCACAAAATCATTTCATTTTCATTTATTTCCATTTAAGGTTTGAGGAAACTGACCATAAGAAGACATTTTTCGAGTGCAATATATAGTAACAGCTTTAGTGCTGACATTTATACACTATGTTCTGGCATGAAAGGTTTCGAGATAATACATGCAAAAAAATACTGGAAGTGACCAGCCTATTTAGCATACCTTGAAACTTTGAGTTTTTATGATATGCTAGGTATAGATATTCCCTTTTTAAAAACGTAGTCACAAATATACCAACCACAGCACGTAGAAATGTACAAGGCCAGAGACACAAAACCATATATAATTCAACCATAAACATTTTAGCTTTTTTAACTGACTTGGATCCTGACTGGAAGATTTTTGGTATTTAGATACTTTTTTATTATTCCCCTTTTCTCACTTCTACCTTTCGTTTTCACCGACCACGGGGCAGAGTTAAGAAAGCACTCTTGTCGGTAGGTGCAACTCACCTAGTATGATGAATGCAATGTCAAGGGGTCCTTTACAACCCATATGTGATGAATTAGGAGTGACAACCTCACCACACTATTGCAATAACCCTGGGTTTATGGCACTTACCAAATGACACCTCGTGTATATCTGGGAGACACTAGCAGTGCTGACAAAATGTCTTTGAAACCATGTGAGGACCGACTGGTAATGAGTGAAAAACTCATGCCTGCTAATTTGCTTCTTTTGCTTCTTTCATTTTAACCAATTTTTAGCACGATATTAAACATTAAAATGTATTTGAAGTTGTAAATACTATCATGCCTGACCACTTATTGATTGCTACAAGCTCCCATATCACTTGTGTGTGTGTAATTTAAAGAAATCTGCAAAAAGGAATCAAGTGGATATTGTACAAGACTTAAAGAAAGTCCGTTTGAAAGTGAAAACTTTGCTGTAAATAGCCCATAAGAAGAAAAGTAAGAGGGAGAATAAGCCAAACCTATAACTGTAACTGTTTTCTATATGGAGTTTGTTACACTATTAGACCTCTGCTGTGTGCTGCTCTGTCTGAGTGACATTAGAATTATGTCATCTTGCATGGAAACTGACAGCTTTAAAATCAGCCTCTCAGTGAGTAACCTATGATTAGCAAGGGGGCTTGTTTGCTTCGAGGTACTGAGTATATTTTATGGATGTTAAGAAAATTGGCAAACATCTGGGAGGAAATGAATAACCTGAATTTTCCACTAAACTTGGGAATGAAATAACCCCCACTGTGCAGCTGATGAACAGCGTGCTTAGGAATCCTAATATATACTTGCTCGTAATTTCGACCCGCTCACACTGTGAGAGGGCGTCGGGCGAGGTCTCACAGCCTTGAACGGGGCCGTGAGAATCAAAAAAGCATGAACAGCAAGTGCGAGAAAGTTTGATTTCTGATTTCTTATTTTAGAATAAAATTGCAGGAATCTAACAAGGAAACTTACTCGAGGTTTGATTAATCAATAGAATATTTCTGATGAATGCTTTGGCTTGTGAGGTGGCAATCTCTCTGAAATGCAATTTGACCACAGGCTGTAATGCTGGTCAAAAGTCAGCTTGCATCACAGTTGGAATGAAAATAGAAGTCATAAGCTCCATGTAATTTGAACAGTGTCTACAAAGAGAGCAAAAGGCATCCATCAATCTTGGAACCAGCGTCACCAAGGCCACACTGAAATATGACCGAGCGCTCGGTCTGCAGGGCTAACAATAGACAATTCGGCGGGATCAGGTGGGTTACACAAACGGCAGCAATAAAAGGGGCAGTATGACATTTTTTCCAGGTCATCAAAACTGAAAAAAAAAAGGACAGAAATATGTTTGACTTGCGCACACACGTATCTACAAATGTGATAACACACACACACACAAACACAGACAGCAGAAGCATCTTGCAGTAGCCAAAGATGACAGGGACTAGGATCACAGGAAAGTACCAGGTCAAGGGCGAGGCCATCATCACAGGGAGACTGGGGCTTGAGGCAGTAATCTAACAGCATGTCTAATCGAACCTCCAAACGCCATGAATTCACCCATATGCACAGAGGGAAATAAACTGCTTGGAATTATAGAAACTTCACCGGGCTAGGCTTCAAAAGCCTGAACCACATGCCCGTGTTACACTCACAAATCAACTTTACAGGCACGGAGAGGCTGGAGACAAAACAGAATGCGGCGCTTTAAAATAAACGTTCAAATACGATGTTTTTAGCTATCTGCCCGAATCAAAGAGTTATAGATCCTGTAAATAGTTAAAAGCACTCTTCTTTAAAGAGAGAAACAAAAGTAAGCGATGGAGAAAATATCATCTGCAGAATTACTCCGGTGACTAATGTGGATGGGAAGATTTGGGCTTATTCATAATAAGGCTTACAGGTAGTACCTTTCATCCAAAGCTCCTTTAACTGCTGCTTCCTGTAATATTAACTGGATAATTGCGGGGTGATGTTGGATACACGTGCCAGAATTAACACATGATTAAAATATGCATAAAGTGACATTAAAGCCTTTTCTGGAACTGAGGCCAGTAAAGATTTCCGGGGGGGCGTGGTGGTGGTGATGGGGGGGGGGGGGGGGGGGGGGGGGGGGGTGTCTATTAAAAAAAAATCCTGGCAGTGAATTTGTAGCTGTGAAAATTTATGAATGAAGTCTTTTCTTGGTAGGGTGCCAACTGGCAAATGCTTCTACATTTCTACTGAGATGCCACAAGCGTAGTCCGTCAGTGGAGGACATTTTTTTTCTTTCTGGTTTTTTTTTCAGTGCACTTCAATTATCATACACCATGCAGTGCAATTTTGCTTTTCGGCATTATTTGTCTGAGACAGAGACAAATGTACAGTAATAAGAAGAGAGGCAGCCAAAATAAGCAGAGGCAGGTACAAGGGATGAGGTAGCCTGTCAGAAGCTTTTTAAATTTCATGTGCTAGTAGCGTTACACTCGACGAGGCAGTCTCAGGTGGTCAATTGCCCACTTTGGTCCACACTGGAATATCTTAGCGAGAAGAGGCTTGCGGTGACTTCTCCTTTACATATTCATGCTGCCATCAAAATGAACTGTATTATCTTTAGCTTTCCGACTTCTAACTAATCAAGACATTTTTAATATATTCAGCACTTAACGCACTAATGGTGTTGGCAAAAGCTGGCATGTTGGCACACTAAAATTCTGAGCATGGTTAAATATAGCGTGTCGCAGCAGTCTGCCTGTTATAATGTTTTAATGTTCAGCCCACATCCACGTCACACCTTCCTGTTTGCTGATGTGATTCCAGAGTCATCCTTCCCGCCTGCTTAAAAACAAATAGTGGGAATTTTACATTAGCGGGCAAAAATGTTGTTAATCTTTAAAGTTATTCATCATTAGTGGTTCTGAGTGACAGGTGAGTAGTGACACAGGCTGTTAGTTGTCTCCTAGGGTTCACCTCAGCTAATTTGAGTTACTGAACTGAATCTTTCAAATGTGTTTCTGCCTTTAGGGGCATTTTAATGCCATTATCTGACAAATAACATGGCTTGCTTTGCAGTTGATGACAATAACAGTCATCCAAGTAATCTGGCCTCAAGTGAATCAAGTGAATATTCTATTTGTAAGTTACTTAGCAGTGATTAGCCCGTTTCTGTGCCTGTTTGTTGCTTGTTGCCAATTCTGTCTGTGGCTGCATCCTCCTAACAAAGCTTGCCATCTAAATATGTATATTTTAAAATACTGGATGCTTTTTCACTCATTTTCAGTTCAGTCCTTGTACCTGACCATTTTTAAGGCAATGCTTTTTATTTGTTTGTTTTTTTGAGCCAAGTGACATTAACAACAGAAAACTTAGCAAAAAACAGATTTTCGGGATTTTGTTGCTAGCAGCCTGTCACAAAAACACATCCTTTGTTCCCATTTCTTAGGCTGAACCTATGAAAAACACCACTTATCACCCAGTGAAAACGTGTAATGATTGATGATGATGAGTGATGATTCCAAATTTGAACTGTTTGGTTCAAATCATGGTCAGTATGTAATGAGGAGGTCGGGAACAAGGAAGTACAACAGGTCCTCCCCAGAGCCTGGACCTCAACATTACTGAAGCAGTGTGGGATCATTTTGACAGATTCGAAGAAAAGGCAGCCAACACCCAAAGAAGAGCTTTAAAAGTCCTTCAAAGAGCCTGGAAAACTATTCCTGAAAACTACTTAAAATGTGGCAAGAAAGCTTGTCTAAGAGAGTTCAGACTGAGTTGAAGAGGAGGTCAACTCAGTCTAAAGGAGGTCATAAAGGAGGTCATAGCAAAAAGGAGGTCATAGCAAATACGGACGTTCAAGCTTGTTGGAGTTGTACAAACCTCATTTTTGTACACTGTTTGGATGTTTCAATAAGCTGCTGCAGCTATTTCCCATTTTCCTAGAAGAAGAAAGAAATTACAGGTGGTTCAAAACTTTTGCACAGCACCATACATGACATAATCACCAAAATAGCCCCGCTCTGAAAGATGCAAGTGGTCAGGCATGACAGTTGAGTGTTAGGCATGACAAGTGCTTTATCCCATGTAACGTATAATAACTGCTAAAGCAGGACATGGACAAAAAAACCCCAGCAATCTATCTGCCTTTTCCCCCCTTTTATCCCTTTCATGTGTCAACTTCCACAGCCCGTCTGTGACACTGACTAATAGCAGTCCAAAGCTCATAGTGAAGCCAAAGATACCAACATGACTAACGTGTTTTCATCCCGAGGTGTAACATAATGCTGTTTTGTCAGACGCCTCTTGCTTCTCCCAATTACACACAAGGCATCCTTTGACATCAGTGCCCTGGTAAGACAATTAGTTTGATTCATCCCATTAAAAAAAAACAAAAAACTATTCTTTTTGTGCACGCAATAGTTCCAAGTACCTTATTCCCAATGACATAATGCAGGGTGTTAATGACAGGGTAGTTCTAACAAGTCTATCATGTGTCTTGGCAAAGGTATGTCAAGAATTTATGACTTCATAATTGTCTGACACAATAATCTGACACAATAACCGTGTCGTGTCATTCCCCCCCGGCGTAATTACAGACTGGCTGTAGACTCTCAATCTGCAGCTACCCTGACATCTACTCAGCCTGATCATCTTAAGGGCTGGGGTCAAATAGACTTAAAGGAAGTCTTTAACTCTACTGGTTCACTCCTCATGTACTAGATGACAGTATATTTCCTCACTCCACCTCTGCCAGTGGTGCCATCCACTCTAGGCTCAGGCATAATCTGGAAGACAACCTTATATATTTAACACCTGCAAAAGCATTAAGTTGAAATTCTCAATGGGTTTTGATGAAGTGAAGGGAGATGGAGGACAGAGGTAGCGGACAGGAAAGGGAAAATGAGGCTTGATGAGAAAGGTCGATGGACAATGATAAAAAAAAAATCCACTCTCTCTTAGTTTGTCCAGCGACAGGAGGACTTTCTGTCCTTTACTTGCTGCCAAGGCTATTCTGCTGTCACACAATGACACCATAATTACAGAGTGGACACCAGAGGAAGAAAGCCACTGCCCACTTAGCCGCCAGTGTGGGAAAATCAGCAAACACTAGGCAATTATACAACCCTTGCTTCACATCTGAATTTAGCTGTCTGTGTGTTTACGTCCAATCTTCTCTGGATCTTCTCTGCGCTCTCCTTAAGACAACAGACATTTTTCTCTCGTGCCCTAAAGACAGCGGATATTTACTCATATATGCACGTCCAAAAGGGATGGAGTAATCCCTTTTCCAGCTGGAGGCGTAACAATATGTTATGGCATTAAGATTTAACCACGAGTCCACAGACATGGCGGCGCTTTCTGAGCAATCAGAAGAAATGACATTTCTGTCATTGTCACTGCACTGCTCAGAGATAGAGAGCCATCGCTGACATATGCTCATATGCTTTTTTTCCCCCCCTGTTGAGGCATGATAACATCTTTGCAGCTTTCGTTGACGGTGCTGTGATGGGTGTATGCCACTGTTCATGAATGGTTGATGTACTGCAGCTCTAGGCAATTATTATCCCTACCACATTCATCTTACCGAGGCCATTGATTTGCAATTAGTCCAGGGGTGATGTTACACACTCAGGTCTCTCTTTTTACAACCAGGTACAGTATCTTTTGTGTGCCGCGCGCCTCTATTGTTGTCGAGTCCCACTGTGTCGCCCCAGGCTCTAAGTCAGCTTGTATAAAGTATTCAGCCAGTGTGGCGTTGTCGACTTCGACCGTGTTCCTCTGAACTGCTGTGTTTATAAGTATGCAGGCGGAGTGGCGGCGTGTGTCTCCTCAGCCTCCTGCTCCTCCTCCTTCGTGAAGTACGCAGGAGGTTTTATCAAACCCTGACTGGGAAGACAGATGGCTTTGAATAGGGGAGCCTAATGTAAAAGTGGGTGGAGTATGGCGGAGGGGGAGATAAGCAGCAACTGGCCATTTCTCTCTGGCTGTGTTGGGATACAGGGCCTTAAATCACCTGTTATCTCCTGCAGCCTCAGCCAGACGCTAATGGTCATCACAGCAGGCTATACCCCGCAGGCAGCAGCAGGGGGAGGTGGGGCGGGGACCGTGAGATTTGGGCTCTTCTCTTCACTGCTGCTGCAGGATGCTTCATGTGGACACACAATGTGATAGTGGCTTTTTTTTTTTATTCCCCTCTGGAACATTATTCTTTCTGCTGCTGTACAGCAGACGTCCCACTGACACACTGCACATTAGTTTACTGTCAGATGTAACATCACTATCCAAAAAGAAAGATTACTTTTTAAAATTGCATATGGTGCAGATTTAGCATCACTTTGATTGGTTTTGATAACACCGTAGCCCCTTGAAGTATCGCTGACTACAGTGCAAGTCCAAAAATGGCAAGAATTCAAGCTGAACTTACAAGCTGTGAACAAGCCAAGAGATTGACCAGTCTAATCCAGGCACAGCGGCCACGGCAGTTAATTACAGAGTGTGTTATTACTGAAAGATAAAGGATCTTTCATTAGGCTGTTTTTTTGTGTTCACATGCATCGCTTTAGTAAGTTTTAGTTCAGGGCCGATCTCTCTCTATTTATCCTCCTCTCAGATAAGAAAGCAAGCGCTGACACGGAGTTCAAATGCTAAAGAATGAGAGAAAAGGAAGAGCAAAAGATCGGAATAAAAATGAAACAAAACCTAAAGCAGAGCCTTGTTTTTCCTATTCCACATCTGTTAGTTACTAAAAAACAAACAAACAAACATTTTAATGAAAAATGCTGAAAGGTGGTGCTGCTAGATTACCTTGGATGTGTAGTGCAGCACAGACGTTCTACTAATTTCAAGTTGTTGCAAACAAATTGATTCCGAAGCAACAGGTCAATTAAAATTCTCATCATAGTGTTTTCTTGTATCACAGTCTATGTGGTTTTATGTAGGCTTAAGTTTTTTTGTTTTTTAAATCTAAACATTAACAAAAGCATTACATTTTTTTCTAACACTGCTGAACTGTCCTGTGATAACCTCTCTGGGAGTACCCTGCCTCTTGCCCTATGACAGCTGGGATGGGCTTCACACTGCAAAGTGGATCATGTCCTTCTTTTGGCTGCTCCCTTTAGGTGTTGTCTCAAAGGATAGTGTGCCTGCACCTCACTATCCTCTGCATCCTTGTCTTTCACACCACTTCCCTGCATGTCCTCCTTAAATGCATCCTTCTTTGGCTTCTGCATATGCAACATGATCCTTTGCCCAAGATATTCAATCTCCCTCCTCTGAATAGGATAAGCAGATGATTGATGGATGGATGGTTAACATTTCATGTTAACAGCTGTTTGTAGGCAGTTAAGCACATTTGGAGCAGATAATTTAGTTTCACTCTTTGCTTTAAAGTAGACTTGCTATGCTCAATACCAGTCCCGTATTTTTCTTGTTGACCTGCTAGGGTAGCATTGCATGATTCCTCCCATATGAAATCACCCTCTACATGAAATCCGTTATGTTAGCTACAGCTACCCCTCTCTTCCCTAACCCTACTTTTTTCAGATTGACTGCCCTTCATAAAGACAAAGGGCAAGATTTACAAAACGGGGCACAATAGCATCCGTGGGCAATCTCAAAACAGCACTAACAGGCATGATTAGTTTTATGGGTAATTTACAAAAGTGGGACTGTTTTCGAAACACAGGTGCAGTCAGTTCATTTCAATAGCAAGCACAAAAAATAAGACTTTTTTTTTTTTTAGATTTTTTTTTAAAATCATGTTTTAATCCAGCACCACAAATAAACTGACACAAGTGGAGAAATGTTTCACGCTTCTAGCATGTGCTCTTAAATCTCTGCAGTGCTGCCTTTGTGCAGCAACAACTACCACTGTATCAAACGGACTGGACTTCTTTTGTTTCGTGAAGACGTGTCACCTCTCATCTTCTGTTCTAAAAATCAAATGATGGAGAGTTCCAGGTATTTAAACCCTAGTGAGGGTTGCCCCCTAAGAGGGTCATTGACCCACTATTAATCATGTGCCTCATCATATGAGCCAAGGTGTGGGTCATTACTACCAGAGGTTTCTGGTGAAACCACTGTGACACATTACCTCACCATATTATGCAACCTATTTTAAGTAATCGAAGAACTGAAGAAGCCTCTCGGATGAAACAAAAGAAGTCCATCTGCTTTCTTTGACTGATTTAAATACTCTCCTGCCTATATTTTACACCTTGAGAAAGGAACTCCCAGAAATGCATATGCAACAGGGTCAGTTACAGTTTTCTCTCCTCCTCCACGCAATCTTGTCACTGCGCTCTATTTGAAAGTACAGGCAGTACCCCCACACCCTCTAGCAGATCATTACATGAAGGAACCTTTTAAAAAACAAGCGCGTCCATGCTCACAGGTGTACAAACGGGTGCTCACACACACAAACTACACCCTTTTTGGCTCCTACCTCAAAGCACACTGTGCTGTCGATCTTACGTGCTGCACAATAATGTTTAATATTTAGTATTTACTGTCATATTCCCATAGATCATTGTGATGTTGTTTATTCTATTACTCTCGTTTTCTTCTGCTTGTTTTCTTTTTTCTTTCTCAACAGGTGATCCAGGTGATCGATATATGTTTTTTTGTTTGTTTGTTTTTTTCTGCTTATTCTGTTGGTTTTTGTTTTTTGCCCTTCTCCCCCGTCCCTCTTCTCAACTGTTTTTCTTTCCCTCTTTCTTTCTCCCTTTTCTTTCCCCCAGTCAAGTCTGTCCCGTATTCAGCAAGTGAAAATAAAATAAATAATAAAAGGTGAATCAAATGGACCATTACGGCAAAGCTGGGATGGTCAATTTGGTAAAGAAAATCCGTTGGGCATCTTTCTTCGCCTTTAGACAATAATTCTGATGGCAAAAGAGCCAAACGGGACAGGCAAAAAAAAGAAAAAAAAAAAAAAAAAAAAAAGAAAGTACAGGCAGTACTTTTTGTACCCCCAAAACCAGTGTTGGTCAAGTTACTTGAAAAAGTAATCAGTAACTAATTACTGATTACTTTACTGATTACTTATTTTCAAAAGTAATTAATTACTTAGTTACTTTTTAAAAACACGATTTACAACCTGAATAGGTGATAAAGCGATAGATCTTTCAGCCCAATTCTACTTTTTCTGCATAATCCATCATACAAAATGTAATCAAATGGAAAAGTCCCTTTTTAAAACTTGTTTTTATCAGTTTTAATCTTTTAACTTTATGCATCAAGCAAAAAATTTATTATATGCAACGTTCACTGACTGGAAGAAATTTGTTTAATATTTAAACCTATTTTCTGCACATTCCAGCACATAAAATAAAATATATATTTTTTGTTTACACTCACTCTTTCACATAGATGCAAGTAAAACACAGCAGAAAGTAAATAAAATCAAAGACTAGCGGTCCTGTTGCTCTATTTTCACCTGTATAGCAGGAGTGGGATAGGCGGAGGTTTACCCTGGTGCAGGTGTGCCGCGGCGGTCAGTGGAAGAATCCGCGAGTTTCTCTGTGAATTTCCCATTACGTCGTAGCGCACTCGGTGCTTGCTTGGAAGTTTAGGGGTTTTTTTCGCTGTAAAAAGAAGTTTTCTTCCCACGCACAACGGATGCTAATGTTTTTGTCACTTTTTATGGAATCAAACTCAAAGTAAGGTCAGTACTTCCACGCTTTAAACGCTGCACGCTCATACTCTCTCCCGCACTCAATATATTATCCATTGTTGATCTGCACACAGCTGTTGTCACAAACATCACACTCGCTTACGTCACTGTCATGAGACACTCGCAAAAAAATCACGGTTTTAGTAACGCAGTAACGCAGCGTTCCTAGGGGAAAGTAACGGTAATCTAATTACCGTTTTTGCAATAGTAATCCCAGTACCCATCTCTGCCCAAAACCCAGTTTGCCCTGGAGGGGTGTGTTAGTAAATCTGGCCCAAAGTTTGAGCAGAAGGGAGGTGTGGCTGATGGAGAGAGCTATGGCTGAAAAGACCACATTAAAGATATCTATTCTCACTAATACCAGAGCCAAGAGTGGTAAAAAAAACATCCTTAAACAAAGCATTTTGAAGGCTGAGCTCTGTAATGATAGGGTTTACTTGTGTTTTACTATCAGAGGGAGTTTCACACATTCCCAGCTAAACCTACAACAATCCGGCGATGAAGTTAACGATCAAAACTATTAAACTATCGTAAGACCGAAGCTGAAGCAAACCACAATTATCCTTTAAAACACCATTGTACACAATAATAACAATATTAGATCCACAGCCATCATTATCCTGCATTATTATGACATCATTGCTAATAACACACTCGGTCTTCATCTGGCTGGTATAACAAAGAGCTTTGTCTGGTTTACAACAAAGGAAGAAACAGAGAGTCGAGCGACTGCAGCTCAATTATCTGTGGCATAACCCAGCTCTCAGACCAGCTGTGTTCTTTGTGAAACAACTTGCTGTGAACAGTGTTCTGCTTTTATTTTTAACTAAAAATCAGCACGACATCAGCATACGAAATGGAGGTTTACAGGTATAGTACTTCAAATCTAGTATCACCAAATTTAGTGTACCATATGTAAAGTTGAAGATTGTCAGCAACTACCAGTGACTTATGGAAAATGTAATATATATCAATAGATATATATTTGTCCTTGCACAATGCATCACAATCAGGAATCCTGACGCTCACACTATGGATTTACACCTGCTTCCAAGTCATCTCCTGAAAAGCCCGAACGCATTGTTTCTTTCAGTTAAACCAAATGGATTTTGCCACTGCCTTTGTCTCTGAGCCATTTATTTTAATAATAGTAACAATAATGTTTATTCATATAGTACCTTTGAATTCAGGGTTATGCAGCGCTTTATACCCCTCAGAGCAAACAAGCACAGCGATACAGGGAGGAAAAAAAAGAAATGAAAATAATATTAAAATGTCACTCATAAGAAAAGGGATAAAAATGAGTTTTAAAAGATAACTTAAAAGAACAGCGCTTTGATGAGCCCGAGCTCCTCTGTCAGATCAGTCAAAGACCTGGCTCACTTTAGTCTTAAAGCCAGACAGGGAAACAGCCAGCAGGTTCCTGTCAGAGGACTTCAGGCTGTGCACAGTTTGGTGGTGGTGTTAATGGTGGGGAAGCCCGGCCAAGAAGAGACTTAAGAGTAATCAATCAAATCTTCAAAAGACTATTCCTTTCTCTGCTGCTGTCAGCTATCATTTCAGTGTCAGATTGATGAAACTCTTCTCTGCCTCATTCATCTTCAGTTTTCCTCAGAACCGGCATCCGGTGAGCTCATCAGCTCACATCGCATCCATCCAACTCAACAACAACAACTGCTGTTAATTTCTTTCTCCACCAACGCTAGGGAGAGGATTCCATCAGGCAATATTCCTGATCAGTTCATGTCAAAATAGCCTCACCTAACAACACGTAAAACAAATGTGTCGAACTTTTGAGACTGTCCTGGTCTAAGGATAGTGTTTCTCACAACTAAAGCAGTGAAGCAAAGTAATAAATCCTTTCAAATTTCTTTCTATCCTAACATCAGCCTTAGAAGGGGAGCGAACCTGCTAAACTGATCTTGTAAGAACAATTTAAAAAATAACAAAACCTATAATTTGTGCTGTATATAAATATAAATAAGATGCCGGGGTTTGCGGTGGTTTTTATTTTCCAAATGACATAGTCTCCGGTGAGTCAGCACTCCATTAAAACTACTGATTTAGTGCATTCACAGCAGGGATCATAGCGAAGTGCAGCACATGTGCCAAATAAAATGCTTTTGCGCCTCTGAGCCATGATGTGTTTCTTAACCACTTTAGCTGAGGCCGCTCCGTGCCAAAAAACAGCTTTATAGAATGAGCTTCATAGTGACGCGAGATAACAGCTGGGTTAAAAAACTAATAAATAAACAGAGCTAATAAAATCCAAACCCATGCTAATTGCTGAGTTGATTTAAAGTGATGATGGGAAAGATTGTCACCTACAGTCTTCGCCCTGTAAAAACCTGACCATTTCCAGTTGGAGTTCCTCCCCTCAGCTTTGATGTGGGCCAGCTACCGTGGGGCACACTTCACTTGTTACTGCTGTGCCAACAGAGTACTGATTGGAGCCAGCCTGGACTACAATAATCATTTCCATTCCCTCTCCCTTTTTTCATGAGTCAGTCAGAATTAATTCAGCTGCCCTTTACAAGATTAGAATTCCACAAGGCGATGGGGAAACCACTTATCTATAATATGAATTCCATCAGTTACATGGCCACATTGAAATCCCAGTCTGTTCCCACAAACTTAAAAGGTAGGCTCACATTTTTGAAACAACAATCACAAGAGTTATCAGTCACCAGATTGGCTCTGAAGTAATCGTCACCTTCAGGTCATTTAACTGTAAGAAAGAGGGCAATGAGAAATCCTTGAGATCAGATCAGCAAGAGCCAAAATGAAGCTTTCCCAAACCCAAGCTTGTCTGATTTAAATGCTCGACACACTAGCCTCTTGATTTTATGCATGGCAAGGATCATGCTTGTCTATTTTCTGAAGTCTATTCTCTTTATAGTCTTTTCTTCTTCTTCTGTCATCTTGCTCCTCTCGCCAGCCCAACAAGTTGCGGCAGATTGTTTCCCCTTCCTGAGCCTCGTTCTGTTGACGGTCTCTTTCTCTTGTGCTAAAGTCACACAAGAGAAAATGATGACTGGAGACCGAGGCAAGGATAAAATTCTTGAAACTGCGTGCGATGAACTTGCAATCTTTTTAATTTTGAAATGGCTGCTTCAAAGACAGAATGATTTTGGTGCGTCAAGAAGACATAAAAATGGGAAAAAGCACCAAGGCCGACTGCTATCAGTCTGCGGTTGAATCAGGTCAAGTTGGCAATTATAAAAATGGCAAAAATTGAATATCTGTTAGCTTCTATATACACAGAAATTCACATTAACTACTTACTTTTAAACCACTCTCACAGTATAAAGCCTGTACTAATACTATTTAATTCGTCATCCTGCTGTTGTAACACAATAATTTCCTCGTGGGGTCGAGAAACCATCCAATTAATAAACCTGTAGCTGCTGCAGACCAGCAATTTAACTGTAAAATGACATAGGTGCTTGGAAATAATAATGGCAATAAAATACATATATGAATTAGATGGTAATTATTTGCAAACCTTTGTCAGTTTGTCTAAGAGAGATTGGATTCAGTTTAAAGGTTTGAAGACGGGTCGCCTCACACCAGGTGAACTGTGCAATTGCCTTGCAACCAGTAGTGGAGTGCGCAACAACCTCAACCTCTGGGCAACCAACTTGAATGAGCAGGCAATCACCAGTTATTCCTAAAGAAGCCTGACAACCTATTTTTACACTAGTGTAACTGAACAGTTTAGAGGCTTCGGTTTTATCTCTCTATAAATATAATTAAATAATTTTGGACTGATTTATCAATTTCTTTGGTCCAGACAGAAATATACAGAAAGAAAATGTTATTCCATTTGCAGGCATTGACATCAACAAACTTAGGTGCTCACTTTTTCATGCCGAAAGTGAAATATCCAGGTATGGTTGAATTGTTATGAACTTTAGATATTTAAGTTCTATCTGTCGTTTGCATGCTTTGACAGCTGTTTGTTCTTTTAAACAACTGTGATTACCATGAGCTGTACCTTAACATCATGAACTCTTTCTATGGTGAACTGTACATGCAGTCACCTACAAACTTACATATTAGGATGCTCTGGTTAGCGTTTTGTTCATAACTCTGGTCTCATAGACCCAGAATTGCTGTCAGTGAGGACAGTTTTCTATGCTTCTGGTTTTTATCTGTTGCAGTGTAATCACATTGATAGGGGGTCTCTTTATGACTCGCAGGAAGTTTGTCTTTTAACTCAATGTTTGTGTGAATATTGCTCTATTAGTCTAAGGGAGAACTGAAAAAAATGCTGGAACTGTGGAGAAAACGCATGCCTTTGGAACTGAGTGAGGTAATCAGTTGCGAAAATTTCCCTTTTAACACAACTGCATGTGGGGGGTCCACAAATGGCCTTGCAGTGTTTTCAAAGAGCCGTGCAACAATTACACCAGAATTGCAGAGAAAGAAAGCTGCCTGCTGCAAAATCTGAACGCTTTCTATCAGGAGCGGTGGCCAATTAACAGAATAATTAACTGAACTAACGTCTCTCTTAAACAACTGTTACAGGCCACTGTGACAGCAACGAGTGTATTTTAATTAAAGTGCCCTCCAGTTAGCTGCGTTTATATAAAGCCCACGAGGGACTCTTTTTCCAGTGAAAAAGAGATGTTCAATGAACTGCTGCACACTGCATGTGCATTGTGAACGCTTTGTCGACGTGGGCTAAATTGGTTGTGGATTGTTGTCAAGTGTTGGAGGGGGAGGGGGAAAAAAAAAGAAGCAATAAAACTATTATTCTCCCTCAATCGTACCAAAAAGCTCATCATCTCTACCAGTACCACGGCTTTCCTTATGGGTGTCCAATGAAGCATGCAGATCAGCGTCGAAATTAAAGAGGGATCTGTAATGAAACTCCCAGAGCCCCCTGAGTAAGAAAGTAACAAGACAGCCCATAAATAAGACACAGAGAACAAGATCATAAACGATTTAGACACGCAGGAAGTAGGAAATAGGACAGCAGACAAGAGCAGGAAGTTTATGAATGCCTCGCTGACGTACCTACATTGTGAGTCCACAGGGAAACCTGTTTGGCATTTGGGGCAGAAATGTCATGTAGCTGTCACAAGCTATATTTAAATGAAGGATGGCAATGTCTCAGTTGTGAAGGTAGTGATCTTGGTGTTCAGTTTGAAATGTAAATCAAAAGACAAATTTAAAGAGTTCCTGCTTTGAAATGACTCAAATAAATTCACTCTCTTGCTGAATGATTTATAAAACAAACTACTGCTGCTTTTGAAGTTAGGAGTTGGCTCGAATCTGAGGGTTCCAAAATGATATCACTTTGAGCAGCGGTCCCCAACCTTTTTTGCGCCACCGACCGGTTTATGCCCGACAATATTTTCACGGACCGGCCTTTAAGGTGTCGCGGATAAATACAACAACAAAATAAAACTAGTACCGGTACCAAAAAAAAAGAAGATTTATTCATAACACACGTGAAAAGACCCAAGAAAACCGAGTTAACGATAAAAACGATAACAAAATATCGCTGAAAACATAAAAAGCCTGAAATCCATACATTTCAGAACTGAGCCTCAACTCTCGCGGCCAGGTACCAAACGACTCACGGACCGGTACCGGTCCGAGGCCCAGGGGTTGGGGACCGCTGACTTTGAGAGTCGGCAGGGGCGTAACTTCCAGGGGGTTTAGGGGGGTTATGACCCCCCCCAATAATCAGACCCAACCAATATAACCCCCTCAATAAAATTATGAATTATCTTGCATAAATAGGATGTTGATTTTCTTTACTAATTTGAGGTATTACCAGCAAAATAGTTGCATGTTTAATCATCTGGGAATTTACCCAGATTTATTTATTTATTTAGACAGCGATCTTGACCCCCCCAATGTTCAGCACAAAGTTGCGCCGATAAGAGTCAAGGTTCTCCTGTTTTTTTTTTTTTAACGGAGATACTGAAAGATCAACTTCGGGCGATGAGTTATGCTCTTGAAAAATGGATGGATGCCCTTCAGAATATGAAGCCTCGATTCTCAGCTTGTAATGAGTGCAGTGTAGCTGAAGCATGTTTAGCCTGATTGAGTGAAGCGCTTGTTGAGAGTTAAGAGACGGAGGAGCAGATGGTGAACAGAACCAGACCGGAGGGGAAAAAAATGCAGTGTTGGTTTCTCAAGTTTATTCGATCTGTGGTTATCAAAGACAATGCCCAAGAACATAAGTTATGAAAAACAAAAAAGCCTTCATGATGGGGAATTTTGATATGACATATCATTATTATTTTCAACATAGGCATATTTTCCTCATTTATTTTAAAATAGCAATGTTAAAATTTTAAAAAACAAACAACAAACAAAAAGAAAAACAGATGGACAGAAGAAACAGCAAAGATGCCGAAAAGGACATTATCTCAGTGGAGTGCTTCGTTTGGTGAGCCCCGGGACGGCTCTTGTGTCTGCGTGGGTGTCTGTGCGCGTGCACTGTGAGTTCACCACACTCCACATAATCTTACCATTGTTCGTTACCGGCGGAGTGACTGGCGTTCCCCGTTGTTCTGAGGGGATGAGGACAGTCCCCACTGTCGCTGCCAGTCTCAACTGCACAAACATTCATTCGGGGAAGGAAGAAATAAAAAAACAACAAAAAAAACCTGCTCACCAGTAACCAGGCACCTGGTCATGACATGGCCCCTTAGATTTAAACAGCACACACAGGCACACTTTGATCGCACCCATTCATCCTCTCTTTCAACACACACACACACACGGACACAGTACAGTATACAATGCACAAGCCCCATACATACAAAATTAAGACCTTAAAAAGACACTTGATAAAAGCACAACATGGTATTGTAAAATTAATTGCACGTGAAGAGACGAGATGGAGGAAGCACAGTAAGAGAGGCAAGGAGGAAGGGGATCGAGGGGGGTGTAGGTGCGGTGAGCATGGCGAGAAGAGTGTCCAGTACATTCAGTAAACAAAAACAAGATAAAACGAACAACAAAAAAAAGGCAAGATTAGAATCAAAACCACTGAAAATAATTAAATTAAAAAAAAAAATCAAAACACTTCTTTTCCAGTTTGTCATTTTTTTTCTCCTCAGTCATTGATTCGAAGCTCACTCTACAGTAGTCCCGGCGCCGTCTCGGGAGAGAGACAGCTCGGTCGGTTGTGTAGATTTTTAATTGTTTTCTTGCTTTATTTAAAATCAATGTTCACGTCTAAATGTCTACGGACCCGATATCAGAACGTCAGGCGGGGGAGTAGTGGTAGGGTGCAAGTCTTCCATGACCTGACATATGCACAGGCATTTACACAAGTGCGCACACGCGTTCTCTCCCACATACACACACATTCACGCTCACGCATTAACACACAGAGTGCATTCGCATTCCTATCACCCCTGGGTACAGGCTTCCTCTTTTCTTCTCAGCTTAGCGCACTAAGTACGCCTCTCTCTTCTGTACAAAAGCAGCCTCCTTCTCTGGAATCGGAGACTACATGTTTTTTTTCCTCACTCCTTCTCTTAATTTTTTTCGATCATTTCTTCTTTTACTTATTTTGAGAGTTGAGCAGTTTGTCAGCCTCGGGGTACGTCGGGTACTTCACGGTCTCGATTTTCTCTCTGACCTTGTAGGAAGGGTAGAGGCCGGTGCGGCCCAGTTTGCGGTTGATGCCTTTGGAGTAGCCGTCCCAGTGGTTCCCGGCCACGCCGATCACGTCGCCGGGCTCCAGGGGAATGTCCTCGCTATTGCGGGGCTGGTGGGGGTAGACGGCAATCTGATTGTGGGCGTTTTGACCTCCGAAGTAGTAGATGTCATCCAGAGAGTAGAAGAAGGAGGAGGCGTCTGGATGCAGTGTCTGCATAATCTCATAAGCCACACGGCAGACCTGAAACAGAAGCACAGCCAGGTGTTACTTTTATAGAAACATCCATACATGTTCAAGATCTAAAGCCGTCTTGGTGATAATCGTGTTGAAAGACGAAGAGGGACTTCGACATATACATTTTCAGTCCTAGCCAAAGAGACATAGAACATGGTAAGTGACTTATGGATGGAAACTATGTGTTTGTTGGTGACCACATGAATGATTATCAAAGCGTTTCACACTGATAAATTCGAAAGCTTCCTCACATAGATTTGACTTTTTATTCCTACAGCACATTTATGAATGTGTACCGACTCTCTCAGGTGCCTCTCACCGACTTTGGACTGATCTCAGTGTAAGGAGCATTCATTTGTGGATAAGCAAAGAACAGGAATTTAATGCTTGCTCCAGAGTGCCGTGGCTCTTCAGCTCTGCAATGATGTCAATAGTGAGCAATGCTAGCTAACGACAGCTTGTTGATGTGGAGTCCATTAATCACTATAGACTCCCGGACCACAACCATCCTTCTATTACCGTCACTACATGACAGAAAAATGTGAATTCCCAGTCTGGTTTGCAAGTATTATGCTAGGAAATCACCTGGTAAAGCCTCTATTACACAGACCTAGAGACCAGTCAGCAACTCCCTAGAAACCACTGGTTGCTATGGAAAAATGTGTATTCCCTGACATGTTGGCACAAACCTCCTCGTGATTGCTTTGCCTGCTAGCAGATTTGCACGCTCGCCTGTAGTTTGAATGGAAAAAAAAGCAGACTTCTCTACAAACACACCAGTGAAATTGTGATAAGCATGATCCAAACCAGAGATGGAGAAAAATTCCCCTTCAAAATAAAAGTTTTGCCTTTTAAAATGTGCTGGCTACTTTTCTGGTTTGTGTTACACTGTTTAAAGTCAAAAGGCTGGTAGTTAGCAAGTCTTTGCAAATAGGTCAGTGGCTTCCATGTAAACTAAACAACCATAATATGACCGGCTTCACCGAGTGACAGCCAAGAACCTCTAGGATACATTTGTCAGTTAGTCTGGAAATACATGATCTTCCCTAGTGACTGGTGGGTTCATATTGAGGTGCACAATCCCCAATATGCTAGAAAACGTCATGCAATGCAAGCATGAAGTCATGTTTATTTGTTAATGTTTTTGATTTTTAAAAAAAAAAATCCAGTCAGAGGGTAAATGCTACATAGTGAAAGCTAACGCTATCATCATAATATGGTATGTAGTATGCTAAATGCTAAATCCCACATGCTAAATGCAAGGCCTGTGGTCCTTTAAATTATATAAAGTGCCAGCTATAATACGCCTCTCAAAACAGGCATGCACAAGCACACCAGTTGGACTACACCCAGGCTGTATTGCGATAGCTGCTATGTTGGCATGTTAATTATGGCCTCCTGACTCTTGATTGACATACTCAGAGTCCTGTGATCGTCCAGTTGTTTTGAGTTAAAGAAATGAACAAACAAAAGCCGGACTTTAAATACAGGTGGGAGGTGGGAGCATCTGCTCAATAACATAAGACAAACAGGTTTATCCTTTATGTGTGGAGCTCATGTGGAAAAATGAAAGAAAATACCATCAGACGACATGAGCAAATGTAGCACCAAAACAAGCACTGGGATGTGCACATACAGCCGAACTCCAGAAGGTAGAAGAGTTAAAAACAAAAAAAAGAAAAAGAAAAAAAAAAGTCTGGTGTCACAGCAGACAAAAACCAAATCTCAAAGTAAAGCTGCTGTAAAAGCCAGATTTACTGTGGTGGAAGAAATAACTACATCGCAGCATTTACTGAAGTTGAGTTTTTGAACCAAAATATGGTTAAAGTGCACAATGTCATGTGTCAAAGTCAAAAAGCAAGCATTTTTTGAGGTGAAGTTTAAGCAGAAAGGAGTGCCTGCTATGTGCAGAGAGAAGAGCAGCCGTGTGAGCATGCTGAAAGAAAAACTGCACACTGCGTCACACACCAGGAAGGTTTGTGTGGTAAAACTCTTAAAAACTAAACATGTAATGAGCACAGCAACACCCACAGTTAACTTTACATGAGCCAAAGGTTTGAATCGTCGCTAATTTCCATCACCTTTGGAGGAGATGAGTTCCCAACGTGAAGCCCCGTCACACTGAGGTGCGACGGCTAAGCCGATGGAAAGTGCTGAACAGATGTTTCGAGTTGTCTGAGGAAATTTGTCAGTACATGGAAAGCAAGGGGAGAGACGCCACAGAGCTCTGACATGAAAAGTGGCAGTGTGAGTTGGGGTTTCTGTGCAACATAATGAAACATCTCAAAGCGCGAAACCTCCGGCTTCGGGAGCGGGACCGTGTGAGTATAGACAAGTACGCTGCAGTCGGAGCTCTTAAAATGTGGGAAAAGCAGGAAGCGCTGGTTTCTTCCTGCGTGCCGCCAATCGATGACAAAACAGGCCTCTACTGCTACATTTGCTACAAGTGGACGTTTTGCTGAAAAAAAAACTGAGCATGCATAGTACATGAAGATTTGCACGTGGAGATTTGCCCAGAAAATTAAGTTTCACTTTCTCAGTAAGTCATTCTGGAAAGAGCACCTACAAACATTTAAATCAAACTGATCAAACTCCAGTTTAGTGAAACACTCGAGACAAAGTATGGCTACGTGGGCGCTGCGCAGTTCCCACGTTTTATCGCCAAAACGATGCCCCAGCTCCGCCTACAAGCTGTGAGAAAATGATTTCATTAGAAATGACTCAGACTTTAAAGAAAGTAAGACACAAAAACTAATGTCACTTATGTATCTTTTATTTTTAATGTGATCTCTTCTGTTTGTTTGCTCTCTCAGATCGGTTTAGATCTTAAATCTGAATTCTAAGAAGCCTTGGGAGAAGAACAGCTGAAAAAACACAATAAATTCAAGTATGTTTCTCAATAAATATCAACACAGTGTGGCTGTTTGAGTTGGATCCAGGTATTAATTTTCTGTGACTGAGTTTGACACCCCTGTGCTAAGTGGTGCTGATTTTATATATTTCACTATTCCAGCACTAGCCAAGAACAAAGTAAGGCGCTGGCTATAAGCCAGCCAAATCAAATTCACTATCAATATACTTATACTTGGGTATATAGTATAAACACTCTTTTAGTTAGTGTACAAAACAAATTACAGGCAACATAATAGTGCGGGGAAAGTGTCGTGCATGCCTCGTTATTGTTTTGGCCAAAGCTAAACTACACCTCAGAGTGTGCGAGCACACTACAAAGGCGAAATATAGGATGCTGACAACAGAAAGGCTGCAGGTCTTATCAATAAAGCAGCTTTTACGCAGGTTATGAAAAGAACCTTTATGCGCAAGCTTGAGAATACTTGAAATATAGTTAACAGCACATCCTGACAGATTACAAGGTTTATTTTTACTCCACATCAACCATATTTGTTTTCTCGCCTCCATGTCTGAAAGCATCAACATTCCAGTCAGCTCTCCGAGTTACTCCGAGCTGCTTTCATCCCAACATCAAATCAATCCTGACCTTCAGTTTCATGTGAAAACATATCAAAGACACCGTTTCGTGCTCTCTCCAAAAATGAACTGGAAAGCGTGAACTGACCTGTGAAGAGAAAGTGCAGACCAAGAAGTCAGTTTGGGAGAGGAAGTGGATGTCAAGAATGACTCCTCTAAGCGAGTTCTCGGTGTAGCGGTTGTGGAGGCCGGCTGACCACGAGATGGAGTTATCGCTAATGAACTCATAGTCTGGGTACCTGAAAGTGATATGCACACGGAAACACAAATAAATACTTCAAATACACACTAAGGAAACAAAATGAACACGGGCAGATACAAAAACACGCTGTCACGTACGCATCAGTCGGACATAAACACTCTTATAGATTACACACACACACACACACACACACTGACTTGGTCTTAGCTTCTTGCAGCAAAGATGGGTCATCGGTAGCTAGGTAAACCCGTTTCTTGTCGACATGAACACGCCTGGCCAGATGTTGGAACTGCTCCTCCACATGCAGCATGTACTCCTCTATGGGGTGGAAGGCTGCCTCAGTCCCCACTTTATCTGTCCTCCTCACATGGACTCTGGAGACAGAGAGAGACAAAGATAGGGCAACAAATTAGTCATCTATGTTAAACTTACACCATTAAGTTACGACTAATCAAAGGTTTTTCATTGCATTAAACTGGTTATTTGCTTGGCTTTCTGATATCTTGAATGAAGTCTGTGTTGAAATGTTCGGCATTTTCTCTCCAGGCCATAAAACAGTCGTAACACAGTTATGATTGTGCAACTCATAATTGCGTTACACGGTGTCTAGTTCTTGTGCTTACATTGCCAGAGGAACATATTTTCTTTCAATACTGGTTACTGGTTGACTAAGCTAAAAATGTAATCTACAACAACTGGAACATGTGCAACTGCTGAAGTATTTTGAAGATCCCAGCGATTGATCACAATATTTTTACTGTGCCTTACAAAAAAACCCCAAAACTAAATAAAGAAAGAAAGAAAAAACATGTCTATATTCAAACACATTCAGGAAACCTAAACTCTTATGACTTCCAAAGGAATTACAAGTGCAAGTAGCAACCAAGTGTGATAATTAGATGAACCTGGTTTATTGATCATCACCACATGCGGCTGCCTCTATAAAGAGCACAGGTTGTGGCATTTTGCTAGTGTGGAGCAGTCACCACAATATGAGAAAAAGACAAGTATGGCTCATCTTGAAGGGTTTCTAGGAAAACGCCTTATCTCTCTAGAAAAGAGCATGACGCACAGATTAGATTTGCAAAGTTTCATCTGAACAAACTACAAGACTGGAAAAATGTCCTTTAGACAAATAAAAGTGGAGATGTTTGGCCATAAAACATGGCGCCATGTCTGGTGAAAGACATATAGCACATTAGCACAAACGATGCATGGTAGTGGAAGGATGAGGATTTGGGTTTGTTTTGGAGCCACAGAAGCGGAGCACCTTGAACTGATCATGAACTCCTACCAAAGTATTTAAGAGTGAAAGAGGCCACATGTATGACACCAAAAGCTTGGCCGATCCCGAGTCATGCAACAGGACAATGATCATAAGCACAGGAGTAAATCTACAACAGAGTGGCTGAAAAAGACTGCATAGAGTCCAGTGAAAACTTTCACAGGACTGCAATGCTGATGGATGTTCAATAAATATGGCCAAAGATCCTAATAATGAGGAATGGAAAACATTGCGATTAACTGAGGTGACAAAGTTAAGGGATTTGTTTTCAAAACGGTTAGAAGTTAATAACAGTCGGGGGAAAAGAAGCACACGGTGGTGACGAGAAAAGAAAATACACTTTTTTTGTGTTACCGTCATTGACGAAACCTAGTTTTAAATCTACACTGATCTCAAAATAACAGTAAATTCATGTTTTGTTCACAACTGCATTTATTCTGCTGCAAACGTAAAAAGGAAACAGCACTTTTACTTTAATGGCATGTTTGGGGAATCTTTCTATTGTTGGTGTAAATGCACACCCACAAAAAAAAAAAAAAAAAAAATGCTAGGACAGAGACAAAGTAAACAAGAAAGGCCAACAGTGACAAGAGAGAGGAGTTTAAAGGATGTAGCGAGACAGAAAAATGGACAGAAAGAGCAATAACCAACCCAGCTGTTTTTATTCCTTTCTTCTTTTTTTTTTTTAAGTATCCTTGTCCTCGCTTCCAGTAAGAAAGGACAAAGACAGAGTGCTGTCACTGCTGTACATCTGACAAAAAGAGCACAGCTTGAAAACGGAACAAACGATGAGAACTCCTGCTCGGACACATTAACCATCTGTCAACCTGATGGGTGCAGAAACACAATTTTATTCCAACCATAACTATTCACTTACGCAACTACCCAGCTATATCTACATTGTGACTTGTGCCCTCAGGGAGAAAATGAAATTTATAAATGTGAGACTGGAGAAAAAGACATTTTAAGTGTTCACTTCTTTTTTTTTTGGCACACAAACATGTGTGCCTTTTCCACATTAATATAATTCCACTATGGGAGCTGGCCAGTAAAACCAGCTGTCTGCTGCTGGACAAGAAGCAGTTCCACTGGAAAATCTACAGTCAGAGGCACCTAGGTGAAACCTATTAGTCTTTTACTTCCACTTATTCGGGATCTCTCAGCTGCTTTGGGAGTTGAAAAAGTTCTGTGACCTCCTGGTTGCCTTGATCTCTTTTGTGAGAATGAAGCAGAAGTAGAAAAAGTTAGACGTTGAGAGAATAAACACTTTGTCTCTAATTTCTACCGCTGGCCACAGATCAATCAGTAACTATTGAGTTTGCTCGCCTTTATTTACGTGGCAATGAAACCCACAGAATGGAGGTGAGAACAGCAGGTGAATGGGTGCCGTGAGTCTTTCATTCAGCGTCGATGTCTCTGATCGGACAGAGGTCTCGACATCAGGCTTTCCCGTCCTTTGTTACGGTGCCTCTCTCCTGCTCCTGCTCTTCTTTCATGTCTACCGTTTTTTTGTTCCCACAAACCCTCGTTTTATCTCGCTCTTTTCTCTCTCTGTCAGAGCGGCAGAGGCCGCCGTGAGGTACTGCTTTACTCTTAGCCCCCCCCAATCCCACCAGCGCTCTCCCACACAACTGCCACAATAATTCAATTCACTCCTCCCTATTCATACAATATTGCCAAGGCAGACTAATTCTCATGGTGGGTGTAAAAACATACATTATAGACATCAAACACCCGCACCCTAGACGCAGCAAGCGCTGATCCTGGCAGATTACGACAATAGCATACAGACAAAATGAATTATTTGTTTGAGTATGACCTCAGTACTCTGCCCACCGGAGCTCTGGGCTGCTGGGCTTTGGAACTGTAGCTGCTATTAACATTTGAATCTTTACAAAACAGCTCATATGATAATTACATACACAAAAGCTGTAGAATCACCGCAGATGCAACTTGTACTTTGACACCAAAACATGTCAAAGTTGTTATTAAGATTTATCTCCAGTGCTCATAATTATAGATTATGACAAATTAAATATAATGCCATCATCAAGTATCCTAATGAGCTGTCAGGGCTACAGTAAGCCTCTATGAGAGACTAAATTATATTCTCTGTTGGCAATTTGGTGATGGGTAGTGTGGGTAGTGCTATTATATCACCCCTAAATGACTTTAATGGATGAATATTTGGTGACTGTGATGGTCATATCATGATCCAGATCACACTCGGTGAGCACTCATGAAACAAAAAAGGTTATACTTTACATTCCCTTTAGTGTACACCAGACCTTATATAGAAAATAGATCAACTCAGATATGTATAATATATATGAAAGGCATGGAAAACTACAGTTTTGCTTTTCATATCAGCACATTTTAAAACTTGTTAGCATGTCATCTATTATGAGATTACCGCCAACACAAAAAAGGGAAAAAAGATGCTACTTCACGAGTAATATGATAGATTGAAAATTACCTGGATTGTTTTTAAAGGAACCAAAAAGTTTTAAAAAAGTTGAATAAAAAGCAAACATGCTGCTGTTTATACACTAGAGTCTCTTTAAGGACAGAAAAATATCTAAAGCAGCTTTTTTTTCATGTAGATTTTTGTATTATTGATTTTTTTTAGTGTTTGTTCCAAAAGATATATTTTAGCCTGAGTTTACAATGAGCTGAGAGATTTTAAATGTGCGCAGTTTAATAGAAGCTGTTAAAAAAGAAAAGGAAAGGAAAAACAGAATACACATGACACTTCACGGTAAATTCACCACTTGGGAACCCCTCTATATCTGCAGTAGTGGCAGTGTTCCCACTTGCTTTTTTCCCCCTCTCTGTACCTCTAATATTAAATTGCAGCAGGCCGGACCTGCTGCTTTTAGTCTGTGGCTTCCAGCTTTTCTGTAGCTCGCATCCAAAGAGAGCAGCGGGGCATGAGTGGTGGTGTGGTGGCTGAGGCACGTGAGGTCGGCTGGCAGTTGCTGGTTGCTCTGGGGACAAGCTGCCTTTCTATCCCCTCTTGGTACTCTCTCCATCAACCCTAGCCTTTCCCACCAGTGCCGCCCTCTTGCCTTTTCCTTTCAGTCCAACTTTCACATCTTACATCCACCAACCCCCCACTCTACAGACACACTTATAATGCCTTCCCCCACAGTGCTGATAGAAGCACACAGGCACTTTGTTGCAACATCACTACATAGTGGAGTGGCTATATCAAGAGCTGAGAAGGGAAGAGGGGGGAAAAGGGATAAAAACTTTGTTCTACCCAGCGCCTCATTTCAATAACCCTTTTCCCCAGCGATATGTAGGGAGAAAAGGGTGGGATATACGTGTGTAGGGAGGGGGGAACACAAAGAACTGTGATAGAGATGTGTGAAAAATGATGAGAGAATTGTGGGTATAGATCTATGCCTTGGGAACGTGAGGGAGAAGCATAAAAACGGGAAAAATCCTGGAGCAGAATGAACAAATGAAGACAGAAGAACAATCATAAATGAGCGGATGTGAGAAGATGGTAGAGATTGACTACGCTGGGATGAGTCACTGAATTTGAAAAAGAAAAGTGAAAAAGGAAGGGGCGGGGGACTAAAAGAGGACGGGGAGAATGAGACACAGTGACAGGGGTGATGAAAGGCAGAGAAGTTAAAAAAAAAAAAAAAAAGCCCACAAAGAATAAGGACAGAGAGTGAGAGGAAGAAAGAGAGTGAGTGGAACAAGCCGGAGTGAGAACTAAAGCAAAGCAGGACAGGAAAAGTGAGGAGACCTGGGAAGCTCGCTTGCAGCAAAATGTAAAGAAGAAAAAAGAGACGTTATGAAGGCCAAGAAGCTGGCACAAAAGACTAGGAGCATATGGATGTGAGAGTTATGAAGAGGATGACAGAACTAATGCAGGCTGACTTCAAAAAATATTAGAAGATATCTCTTAGCTTTTTTTTTTTTTTATTTAATTTTATTTTGAACTACTTCCTTCACCAGGCGGAGGAGTCAGTCTCGTGGGATGGAGCAGAATTTCAAGATGATCTCAGCAAAGTGCCTGGCACTCATTTCACATACTTTCAGATGACTGACAGCTTACTAGTGATTATGTGTCTTGTCCTAATATATAAAAATCCTCCTCCCTACTTCTAGACCAAGAGGGTTAAAACAACTGCCGAGATATATTCGCAAAGTCTCATTTGATCCATGTTTGAAGTGGTGCAGGAAGGAATTATTTATGAGCCAAGAGGGGCTGGCAGACAGCACATGGATGTTGGTTGACTGAGTGCCTGACAGGGATACAGAGAAAAGTAAACAAGTAAATAAACAGCTACATGTCTAACCCATTTCTTAGAAGGCTGCTGTCAAAAGTGGCTTACAGTACTGTGACTGTGTGCGTTCCCACAAAGGAGTGGCCCTCGTGGGAACGGATCTCATCATACTTGTGAAGGCTTTTCAACAATGCTGCGCTGGACAATAAGGAGTATCAAATCACTTTCAGTGCGAGCCAAATCTCTGGAGGTGGCACAACACTAAGCATTAAGAATAAAAGCGAAACACATTATCGATGACATGAAATCAGACCTGGTGATGACATATTTGGCAAAGATGCTCTCATCTCGTCCGCACAGCCGATGCCAAGTTTCCTAAAAAGTAATATTTAAATATTTGTAACCTCGTAAATGTCAAATTTTAAGAGGGCCGATAATTTTTCTGTTGTATATGTACTGTGACAGTGGCGGATGTTCATATTAAACAGGTTTTAACTAATGAGGTCAGTGGATGTAAAAGTAATCCCTGTGAGATAAAAGTCAGGCTTCCGACTGCCCCAAATGCTCAGTACTTTTATTCTTCTCCCGGGTTCGAATGATGCCAGCGATAGAGGATATCCTCAATAAGGTCACATGACTGTTTCCATAGAAGCCCCACTCACTTGACGTTCAAACCTTCTGTTTGCAGTGGGCAGCCAATCAAAAGAAAGGAGTCTTAAAGGTAGGGAGAGGAGCTGAAATGGCTGCACCAAAGCCTAGTAAAAGATAACTAATGACCATTTTGAAATATGAACCATACAATGCTCTCCAGTGCTCCGGGAGATGCCAAGAAGAAACTGTGGAATATTATAATACTTCTGAAAAACATTTTCCCAAATTTTGTTTGTAAGCTCCCCTGAAATGTTACATATGCTACTATAGTTTATAGTAAACAGGCAGATGTAATGTATTCAGTATTGTGAATTAGGGTTGGGCGATATGTACAAATTTTTCAATAGACAATCATCAGTCCAATAATCGACGATGGGCGATATGTTCGCGCATGCGCAGACTTTTTGATGGGCGGTGCAATGTTATCATGCACGGACTGATTTGCGTGTTTACAACACAGAAGTCCAAACATGGACGAACTAATTTACCCCAAAAAACATTTGGGCTGTCAGCGTAAATTTTTAAGGCGCTCAACCCATCTGGAGTGCAGAATGAACAAACTTTGGACAAACTGCCTGAAATGTGTTGACACAGGCATTTCAGGGATTTTGACTCAGTGTGCTGCGTGAGCAGACGTATAGAGCGAGCAAAGTACTCAAACATGACTAAGTTGCATGAGCATGTGTCCACCATCCGGCTGAGCATGCTAGGCTATCACCGGCTTCTGCAGCAAGCATTTGGGCGCACTCTGAGGAGGGTGCATTTGCTCGCACATGAAAGAGGGTCCTGTTAAAACAGCGCTATTATTATTATTTTTTCCTGTTGACTGCTTCTATTAGCTCCATCATTATTAGCAAACTTACTCATGGGCAAATAAATAAATAATAAAAACGATCGATGATAGGCTCAACCTATTGTTGATAGTCGATATATTCGTTCAATCGTCCAATCCTATTGTGAATAACTGAACCTAAATGGGAATACTCCCTTTTAAATGTTAGAAGTTCTCTTTTTGGTTTGCTAACATTTCATGACAAGCAGGTAGCCACAGAAGACCTTCGTCTACATGTGCCAAATCCAAAATGCAAAGATTTTTCACTCAAATGATCACACAGTAAACTTTGAAATGCAACATCTTAAATAGCTAAAATAATAATAATAATAATAATAAAAAAGGATGCTTGAGCATAATTTCTCAACTTCATTGTGGAAAGCTACATACAACACATGCTAGTGGATTAGATTAATTTTTCTTTATGATTTCCTTCAGCATAACAACAAATAAAAATAGTCAGGCTTAACCTTTAGGTAACAAGGACTGATGAAGGTAAAAGAAAAGCTGCCAGGCCACTCGTTTTTAATACCGTCGTAAAGGTACCGCTTTCTTGTCAGGTTTGACTGATTCTGAAATCACACACACCTTTAGCATTTATTTATATTTATAAGTCAAAATATCAAATCAGTATTCTCCATGGATTTAGTAATAGGGCCATTACAATAAAAATGAGGCACACTCCGGTATAGCATGCGACTGCTATTAGAAAAACACTCAGTGATGGGTTCTGAGTGATGACATTTCTTTAAATAGGCTCATTTGCATGAATATAAGATGTCTGAGTATTGACGGTGTGGTAATGGAAAAAGCGAAAGCATTCTAAGGGTGAAGGTAAGAGAAAATAAATAAATAAAAATGAGCAAACAAAACACGATTATCAAATTAAGTTAATTTTAATACTATTCTATTAACCTCATATTAACCTCACCCAAAGCAGTGTTTGTATTCCACCACAGCTCTCACAGCTATGTCTTTGTTTTCTCTCATTTCGTTTACTGTAGAGCAATGCTATAGGGAAAAAAAGCCATTATTACTTAGCGGCAAAGTAACGTGCGCATACAGACAAGAAAGCTGAACATATTTACCCAATTATGGGGTGTTTGAAGCCCAGCTTGGCAGTGGTCTGCTGGATCTCCTTCTCAAGCCACGCCTGAGGACGCACCAGGTACTTGACAAACTGGGACACCCACCATACGGACGGGTCGCCGTGCAGACGCTGCAAGCGTGGGGCCAGGTCCTCGGGGATCGCAAGGGGCAGGTATGGAGGGCGAGGGTGGAGACTGTCCACTATGGGCAGCTCCACAACTTGGACGTCCTTATCATGGGCCTCACCTACATGGATCAGAGCAGAGGAGGTAGCTTTAAAACTTCAAGGGCTTTGTCACAGTTTCTCAAAGGCAAAAAAACCCCCCAACATGTTGCCTGAATACCAACTGAAAACCAAAAGATATTCCCTTTACACTGGAAGAAAGAAGAAGGGCATTAAATGAATACTTGAGTTTTTCCCTCACTGTTCAAACTCTTACAGGCGAGTTTTTCCCCCCAATTATTCTAATCAGGGGTTAAAGCATAGAAGAAATGCGGAATAATTTGCAAAGCCCTCTGTGGAAAATTTGTGACATTGGGCTATGCAAATAAAAATTAATTCATTTCCCTTGAAAGGCTTGGGATCAAACAGAGGTTAGATTGAGAAGCTGACCAATTAAGGTAAGAAAACAGTATATGAAATCTGGAGGAAAACCATATGGCCTAAAATAAAAACAGGCAGTCAATTAAAAACTAGGTCTCACATGACACTTTTATTTCATTCCAACGAGTCATGTCAGAATATGCACTCTGTTCACTTTCTTGTTAAAAGTTTGGACAGGCTTTTACTAGTCAAGGTTTACGTGTAGGACTAGGTCAGAGTGCAGACTACCACAATAACCAAAGCTAATGCTCAAGGTCGCAACTGCAAATGTCTCTGCTGCATCTTAGGAGATTCACATCATGGATGTGCAGCAGTGTGATGCTATCATGTCAGCATGGATCAATATCTCCTCTAAATGTTTCCACGAAGAATTAAGCTAGTTCTAAAGGTAAACTGTGGTCAACCTGTTACTACCCACTACCATCACTTTTAACAGACTGATCAAGCAGCAATTCTAAAATTTCAATATCTGAAAAGGGCTAAATAAATGAAGGGCCCCAAACGTAAACAGGTGAGGGGGGTACAGATGCATATGATATGCCTGGAAAAAATATTTCACAATAAAAAAATATCTACTGACACACAATAGTATTCCATCTGAAATCGTTACAGGAACTGTTGAGTTTGCAGTGCAGCGCCTGGCGTGGACGTGTCAGGTAAGCTCTAAGAGTGCAGTTGTAATGCTTACAGACGTCAGCATGTTCTGCTATAATTAGTTGTCCTGCAATGGTTCCATTGCTCATTATATATTCCATGTTAAATTAGTGAAGCTGACAGTGAAAGCACTGGGTAGTTGGTTTAAAGACCATCCCTACCCATATGTTAACACAGAAAAGTGTGTGCAGGTGATGCTCTGGCTGTTACTTAAACAAAGAGTTATGGCAGAGAAACTCAATCTTGCTGATCTGTCTAAAGCGCCAAACGCTGCTCACTGCAGAATAACGAGTGAAACAAAGCAACTTGAAATAGCAAACAGCAGTAGAGACTGAAGGAAGTCTCTGTGCACATGACTATAACCAGCTTTTCTAAAAAACTCCTGGAAATAAAAGCTTTTCAAGCCAAATGAAAGATGTAAATGATGCAGATACAAAACAATCAGCATTCCTTTCAGACTTTTTTTGGTCAACTTAAATGCTCACTCTATATACAGTATGATAGAGTGTCATAGTTTCTATATTAATTCCTATCCTGGTTCCACTATCAGTCCAAATCCTCAACCGTAGTGTGTCCAGCTTTGATGACTGACAGCTATTGTTCACCTCTCCTTGCTGAAAGGCCAAGTCAAGCTCCTTTCTGTCAAGGTTGTAGAGGGCCAGAGGGCTGAGGCAAAGATTTGGATTTGAGGGTTTGGGGAGAGAGGTTGAAGGGGTGGCTGGTGGTGTGGCACCTTTAGGCTAAGTCCTTCTTGGAAGAAGCCCTGAGCAGAAGGGTTGAGCACGGCTGATTATGAAGGTCACCTCTTTGGGAAATAAAGAGCCCCTGAGCACTGCCAGACCTCCCCCTAGCCTTCAAGGCCAACTGCCTCTACACAAAGACACTTGCAGGTGCATGACACACACCTGCATGTGTGAACAAAAGTGGGAAATGCACACAAGCATGCAAACATGGATGCACCCAGTCACAAAAATGCC
The DNA here is from genome assembly GCF_056152115.1 of Neolamprologus brichardi. Taxonomy (NCBI): domain Eukaryota; kingdom Metazoa; phylum Chordata; class Actinopteri; order Cichliformes; family Cichlidae; genus Neolamprologus; species Neolamprologus brichardi. Next base: position 14,626,816 of record NC_142118.1, read on the forward strand.
AGTGGGAACATGGACACATGAGCGTGCACATGTACAGAAGCTTCTGAACAGTGGAACAAGGGGTGGTTTGACAATGATAACTAATGGAGACCCAAATAAAAAGGGAAATATGTATTCACACCCAAAAACACAGACAAAGAGCTCCAGCTAATCTCATCTCACCAGAAGGGATATGGCTGGCAGACACAACCTCCACTCGCTTTCAGTCTTAAAGCCTGAGCAGAGTTTGCGCGTAAACCCCGGATTTAGGTAAAAACAAGTTTGAGGCCTGTGTTCTGTCAAACTTAAGTGGCTTTTGTAACTGCCACAGACAGCCCCTAGTACAGCTGCAAACACTGCCTCCATAGCACACTTCAAGATAAATGGCATAATGAGTCATTAAAAATGGCCTTTCACAGAAAGGGTACATAAAAAACATGTTAAAAACAAGGGCAGTAACAGAGGCTTCAATTTGTGTGTGTGTGCATGCAGGAGCATGAACTGAATATAAATTGGTTGCAAGCATTAAATATTGAAAAGAAAAAATATTCCCAAGTCTGTCTTTGCTTATATAACAGAACTGGCACGATTCACATAAGGGGGAATGGGCATATTTTGAGGCCTTCACTTCTTGGCACAAATGTACAGATATGCAGTATGTCTTCCTCCCACAGCTACTTAATTAGATCACAAAGCTACTCTAAATTGTATCTCAACTCCAAAACCCCTACATTCATTTCCTGTATGCATCATCACTTAGAGCATATGGGTCTGCACTGACACAGAATTCCTAAACTTAAGTCGCCTAATGAATATTTTATGAGATTAACATGGCTAAGAAACTGTTGAGCTGTGAGTGACACCATCCAGACTCAAAATATGGAGCCTCTCCATTCATAATACATTTGAGACTTGGTTTATGAACTTGGAGATCTCTTGTTCCAGTCTATCCATGGCAGGGAACATTATGTTTCTCCTGCTGCTCTCAGACTCGCACATAAGGCAGTAATATCTCTACAAAGAACCTCAAAGGAATATTCTCTCTTTGGCAAATTAGCTCTTTGATCAACGAAGCATTGTTCCAAAAGAAGCCTGGTTTCCTCTCTGTGTGTCGAGACTTTAGTCTGTTATACCAGATGAGTGACGGTGTTAAGCTCTCCAGCTGTCCACTGAAAACAAAAGTTGTGGCAGAAGAGCAACATGAACGAGTGGGATAAACAGTCAGCAGGGGTAGATATGGAAATGCATTATTTTTTGCCATTTCTTGCAAAGTGTAAGTGTTTAAGAAGTTTACAGAAAGTTACAGAGCGGTGGTTGCCTAGTGTTGATGCCTGGTGTGTCATAGTTGTTAACACTCTGCTGACTCAAAAAGCGCAGTGTTTTCCAAACCTCCTCTGGCATTAACATCAGCACAACAACTGTGTGCCAGAAGCTTCACTGAATGGGTTTATGGTTCTATCCATATAGTCTTTTTCTGTAGTTAAAGGTCCTATCTGGTGTAAATTATGTTTATATTAACTGTCCAAAAGTTGATTCTGTTCATCTGGATGTAGCATTTTCAGTGGGAGAAATGTTTCGTCACTCATCCAAGTGAGCTCTTCAGTCTGAAGAAGTCACTTGGATGAGTCCAAAACCAACAGAGAAAAGAGACTAGAAAATACTAATACTGTATATTGATCACTATCTCAATCCTTAAAAATTGTTATATTTTATATTAGGGCTGTTCAATATAATGATATATATATATATATATATATATATATATATATATATATATATATATAAAGAAAATAAAAAAAAAATCGTTTAATTTTAGCTATCGTTTGTTTCGTGGTGTTGCAAAATTAACTGTTTACGGACAATATTTTTTCATCGTTTTGATGGTCACTGTAGTGGCTATATTAATTTCTTAAAGTTCTCTCTTTCTCTTATATTTAATATAACCACACTACAGACAGACAAGCGTTTGTTTTTATGCGTTGTCGTTAGCAACAATTATGGTAAAACCACCGTGTGTCCGCTTGTTCCACATAAACCTTTCACAATTAAGCTCAATATCCTGTTGAGACCTTTCAAAATAAACTGAATCACGTGAAAGAGTATGCAGAGTGTTTACGGATGAGAAGCAAAAAAGAGCCGTCAGGTGCTAAAAAATAAACCTTAGACTCAAACGTTAGAACAGGCTGTTCCCCGCAGCACGCCGTGTAATAAACACTCACAATGAAAACGGCGGCCGTTACAATTTATGTCTAAAAATGTATCGTTTCATGCATCGATTAAAACACTTCATGCAAGTCGAGCTGCCCGAGATTCACAGAATTTTCAGAAAATGTAAAATTTTTGTGATTTATATCGTTATCAGAACGATAGATGTCTTATATCGGGATATGAGATTTTAGTCATATCGCACAGCCCTATTTTATATTTTTTAGCCATACTTCATATTGAAAGGCACATTTCTTGGTATCAAAAGCAAAATTTGGGTAGAATCACAATGACATACAGCTATGTTTTTCTATCCTTCTTTTTTTTCAGCTGTAGAGCAAACCATAGAACGCAACCCTGTATGTCCTGATTATTTCAGGGTGGATCATCTTGTAATGTTTTGTCTTTTGTTTCCCATTTGCGGAAAGAAAATCAGCGGGTCCCATAATGACTTCGTTGCTATCTTTGATGTTTCCCGCAAGCATTATGTTTTCCTGATAGAAACACCCTGTCACATACGCATAAACCATGGATCCTCTCTAGGTCTATAAATGTCTCACATCCTGGGGGAAAACACTTAACAGAAAGTGGGAGAACCATGTATAGACATATAAGGAAATTGGAATTGTGAAGGGCTGCTACACAATATACCAAAAAAGTCAATTTCACCACATAAACAGAAAAAATACAAAGGCATAACTCAACCCAAAGCATGTTTCTACATGAATGTAAACACAAACAAGTGGTGACATTCACAACCAAATGATAAAGAACATTTTGAAGAGGAGAATTTGAGAGAAACAAAAGTAGAAAATAAAGTGTCCTCAAAAGGGAGCGCTCACTACCATCTGGGAATTCAGCTTGTATTGGCACTACTACAAGTTCTGAAGAGATCAGTATTCACTACATTAAACACTGTAATTGCACTGGCATGGGCAAACACTCCACTTAATTAGCGAGATATTCAATGTATATCTACTTATTAATCCAAGGCTTTAGCATCCCTTTGTGGTCTAGTGCCCCAAGGAAAGTACTTGCTTGCACTGTTAACAAAACAGGCATGACCACAGGCGTAGCCAAGTACCCAACAGGATTACATTAGCTATGCCCAGCTAGTTAGCTGGCTTGATTATCAGAAACTACTGCCTCTGCAAATTGCAGGCTTTTATAAGGACAACAATTCAGAATGCTAAAAGGCCTAAGGAGGGTAGTGACATTTGGAGGGAGCTGCCTGCTGATGTGAGCTGCCAGATGGCATATATGGATCTATAGGAGACTGTTTGCAAGACAAACTCCTACGAAATACATTAAAAAGTGGAAAAGGACACATGAAAGGCAGGAGAATAAGAGAGGGAAGGCAGAGGGAGAGCAGGAGATAAGAAGGGAGAGCCCAGGAGAGCACAAGTAAAATAATGCGATAGGAGAAAAATGAAGAGCTGAAAGGACATGGCGACGAGAACGAGGAGGCAGTGGAAGATAACGTGATAAAGAGGGAGGCAGGTACAGTCTCATAGTAACACTTCTAAGTCATAACTGAGCTCCCTTTACATATGCTCCGGTAATGTCGGCTTAGAAGTGGAAAAACAAACATATACTGTGGGACTCAGTCATATTAAAATTGCACTTTCACTTTATAAAACGGTTGAATTCATTTATAAATGATTCTGCTGCTGTGCATTAGTAGAGAGATCTTTTTCCTCCCAACAGCCCCATCAATCTTTGGCCTAAGGTATTCTGGTATCAGCTGTACATACGAACTAACTTTTGCTTCGACGGTGTTCACAATGAACTGGAAGTGTGCAGAATTCTAATGTCACGCACAAATAACAACACCATGAATCAACAGCCATACTAGCATTGTCTGTATGTAAATCTGAAGGTGATGAGTATGACACAGGTTTTGCTGCCAGAGTATTCCTTTGGCAAATGCCTAAAGCTGTGCTGGGATGGGCATTTCTACTGTTGCGAAAAATACAAATGTGAAATATGAAATAAGAGACTCTGGTTTAAAGCTATGCCCCAAACCTGCATGAATATTTATATTCCCTTTAAGTGTCCCCTGGCATATACTTAAAATGTCTTCAAAATATAAAAAAAAAATCAAGCATAGAATTAGTTCAGGCAGGCCACAAAGCCAATATCCTTCCACATGTACTATGGACAGAGCTCACCTGGAATATGTGCTATTTCAGGTCCCCCAGGCACACAGCCCTAGCACCAGTTAGCACATATCAGCCACTGGTCGCTAAGGGAATATATATATTTCCTAACTGGTCGGCAAGTGGTTTCTGGAGGTTGAAGAGGGTGCTGCACCAAAAACCCTCTTGAGACCGCTTTGGTCGCTTAGCATATTGTCATGGTTTCTTGTTGTTTGCATGGAAGATGCCAACTTCTCTGGAAATGGCTGCTAAGGCTTAGTGTGAAAGCAAATTTTCTTTTGAATTTATTTATTTATTTAAAAGGGACAGCGCAGTTTAACATAGTTCAAGTGCAAGACATGAAACTGATGTACCGCACATAAGTTTATAGCTACTGCTAATTTTCAACAATTTTCTGGTTTGTTTGCACATTTCAGCTTTACTATTAATAAAAAAAACAGGTGGCAAGGGTTTGCAGACAAGTCAATTTGCATCTTCCATGCAAACTACTGTCAACTGATTCTTTTTGCAAAAATAATCACAAAGGGGATTTTTGTGCAGCACCCCTTACTGACTATCAGCCATCTGCACCCACTTGCCAGTCAGTTGGATAATACAGTTTTTTCCATAGCAACTTGTGGTTGACTGATCAACCTCCAGCAACCACTTGCAAGCCAAACAAGGAATACACATTTTTCTTGTGTGACCGGAGGTCGCCAGTTTCTAGGTTGATGTATCTGGAAGATGCTTTGCAATTGACCTCTACCCTTGTTCCTCCATTTCACGCTGTTTCTAACTTAATCATTAATCATGTCATTGTCTTTCCATGTTTGTGCACTGAAGGGCAGGGTGTACCAGAACAGAGCAATGGTGCTAAATGTAAAGTACCGCAGATGGAATAACAATCCTACTTTAATGAAAGATGGTCCATGGACTGTTTATAAATGAAAGAGATCCTGTTTATTTTCACTAACATACGCGTAAAAAAGCATTTTTACATTCAGCTGAAAATGAACTTGGTGTCAAAATAGATTTTTGACAGGAAAATGATGCAATAGTGAAGCTGTATGGGAATATAAGACCCTTCAGTCAGTCTCTGCCACAGCCTGGGGCTACAACAGAAAAATGAGAACAGTCCTCTTAACCTAGGATTCCATAAATTAGCTCTAATTGATGCAGTTTATTTATGCTCGGTCTGTGATGAAACCTACAGGATGTGCAGGAAATTGTGAATCAAAATTTTCCCTTCAATATCAGCCTCTAGGCTCTATCAGAGACTTTTGCACATATAAAATTACTGTAGGTCAGAGGAGTGAGGTGCATACAGAAAATGATTTTTTCCTTTTTGGCTATAAAATCTATGAACATTAACGTGCTGCTACACTGGCTGCCAAAACGTTTTAACAAGAATTGCATAGTAATGCTTAGCCGGGGAATTCACACTTTGCTTTCGCTGTAACAGCATGAAAGAAAAGGTCTGGCAAAGCCTGTTTTAGGTGGGATCGTCCAGAAATCAGCGCGCAACTATTCACAACTGGCACCTCTGAGGCTTTCACTGTCTGTAATTCATTGTTGTGCTGTTAATTTTGTGCGTACTCACCTGACCAGTGTCCAGTGGTGGCCCCAGAGCGGTCAGTGCAGGTGTTACTGACGGGCAGAAAGACCGTTTCCCAGCCGCCGGGAGCATAGCGCCAGTTGTGAGACTCCAGAATGAGCGTGCGCTGGGTGCCATAAGCGATCATGAAGCAGTAGACGACATGGTGGAGCTGGCAGCCGTAACCACAGCCCTTATTGATGTTACACACCAGCTTTCTCGCCTTACTGCAGTCTGGGGGGTTCTGGGAGAAGGGAAGAGCGGTTCAACATTTTTTTATTGCTTGACCTCCACCTTGTATCTCTCAAAGACCTACTCTGTGACTTTTAATATCAAATAGCTGATATTGTTTTGTGTCCTTTTCCTATCTAATACACCACTCTAATTTCACGATGCCTGCTTACTCCCAGGTTGCCTTTCCTGCTGTACATGCTATTTTTCTCTACTTTTTAAATTAATTTCGCCTCCTCCCCCTCTCCTTTTTAGTCTCATACCGTCTATTGTTAAAGGATATACATTCTAAACTTCTTTACTTCTACAGTGTTACAGTGTTTAAGAATTATAGAGATTTTTCAAATTCAAATTTTATTTATCACCTACACAGTCATACACAGTCATACACAGTCATACACAGTACGATATGCAGTGAAATGCTTACACAACTGCTCGTGAACTAAAGAAAAAAAGATTGAATAGGATAGGAAATAAATATGAAAATTAAAATGAAGGGTAAATTTAACTAGGAAGGAATAAAATAAAATATAAAAAATAGAGTTAAAAATAAAATAACTGTGCAACAAAATACACAATACAAAAATACACAATATAGAAATATATAAGAATATATGAAGAAATATAGAACAATAACAGCAGCTGTGCAAGTACTAAATGGTAATGAAGAAATATAATGTCCAGGGTTGTGCAATCCACATGTGTAAGTGTCTTGGGCAGTGAAAATATGCTTAAAAGTGATTTATTTAAGTGACTTGTGATAAAGTGATTCGATTAGATCAGGGGTGTCAAACTCACATACACAGTGGGCCAAAATTCAAAACTGGAACAAGGTCGCGGGCTAACGTTAATATTTATTGAAATATATTTATTCCTCCAGATATAAGAATGAATCTTTTCTTATGGACTCAAACACGTTTTGCTGGAAAACTGAATATGGAACAAGCAGAGCTTAATACTAAACAATATATATATTAGCTGTATAATACCAGTAGGCCAGCTCTAATAGTAATTTGGTATGGCTTCGCGGGCCAAATGTAATTAGGCTGCGGGCCAAATTTGGCCCGCGGGCCAGAGTTTGACACCTATGGATTAGATGACCACGCAGTGTAGCTGTGCAGTGGCCACTAGTGTAAACAAATGTCCAGAATGTCCAGTGTGTGTGTGTAAAAAGCCATATGTGTGGGTCAGTACTATGTGGTACTATTTTTATATAGACTCCCCTATTTTCAGAGGCTTCGCGGCTATCGGGCGATCGTGGCTCAAGAGTTGGGTGTTCGTCTTGTAATCAGAAGGTTGCCGGCTCGAGCCCCGGCTCGGACAGTCTCGGTCGTTGTGTCCTTGGGCAAGACACTTCACCTACCGCCTACTGGTGATGGCCGGAGGGGCCGATGGCGCAATATGGCAGCCTCACCTCTGTCAGTCTGCCCCAGGGCAGCTGTGGCTACAACTGTAGCTTGCCTTCACCAGTGTATGAATGTGAGAGTGAATGAATAGTGGTATTGTAAAGCGCTTTGAGGTTCCTGAAAAGCGCTATATAAATGTAATCCATTAATATTATTATTATTAAATTAATAGGATTATTCCCCAAAGAACAGTTTCATGGCCAGGTTTACTACTGTATCTGTCAGACATGAGGGAGGCAGTGTTATGGAATAGGCATGTGTGGTTGGCAGTGGATCTGGGTCACTGGTGTTTTATTTATGACGTGAATGCTGGTAGAAACAGTGGGATGAATTGTGAAATGTACAGATCTATACTCTGCTCAGTTTTAACTAAAATTAAAATATTCTTTAATGGCCAAGTCAGTTGCATGATCTCAACCCAGCATAGCATCCTTTCAGTCCTTAGTTACAAAAACGAATGTAGAGAGGCCTACAGAAATAGCAACTAAAGGTGGTTTTGATAAAGGCCCGGAAGAGCATTTCAAGGGAGAAAAAAAAGAGCATTTGAAGATGTCTATGAATTCTAAGACTACAAGCAGCCACTGATGGGAAAGACTTTCATCTTAGTAATTAAAAAAAATCCTTATATTTTAGATGATAATAGTCTGTTCAACTAATTTTGAGCATCTGACAATAGAGGACTGTGCACAAAAATGGCTATAATTCCCCCCAAAATTCATCCAAAACCTTTTCGTTAAATCTCTTTAAGTATATCTACTTCAATCACACATTGACTACTACCAAAACCTTAATCCAACAAATTATGGCCCTAAAAATGTGTGAAACTGTTGTCTTCATTATAGTAAAAATAGTGACTGTAGAACATTTTCAGTTTCATACATATTTACTAGTGCATATCAACATTAAGCAAAGTATAGCTCCCAGTATTATATACCATGTATAAATATATAACACTTGATGACAGTTAAACTGCAGTTTACCACCTGTTTGAAGAAATTACTGAGCCTATAAAGACGACAAACTGTCAGATGAGCTCTTTTCCTGTGATTTGTTGACAGTAAGTAAAAATGTAGATTATTGAAAGCCTCATCATTTACTTTCGCTCATGCCTTCATGGTTCATAGCCCCTTTCTTTTGCTGCATTCTCAATGTTTCACCTTTACAATCACTCCTTTTATCACTCATAATTTCTCTATACCGCTTTATTTCTTGCAACTTCCCTCCTGCTTGTTCCCTTTTCCACTCCCTCTAATCCCCCCATCTTCCCCACTACTTCAGTCTCATTCCTCTTCTTGAACATTAGCTTCAATATCATACAACGTCTGAGGGGGAGAATACCAAATGAGAGGCACTGGGGAGAGAAACAAGGATTTCTCTCTTTTTTTTTAACATGAAAAAATAAAAAATAAAAAAATTGGAAACCAGAAGAGAGTGACACATGCTGTGCTGTCGATGAGTTGCCGGGCGGGTAGCGATTTGCTCAGCAGCCGGTCTGAGCGACTCCACAACGCTCATGCCAACCAGCTTCCTAAACAGCAATTACCGGCTGATGGGAGTGTTTTCCTCATTAGGCTGCTGCAGCTGTGGATGGTTCACAGTAATCAGGCCGCCCGGCACCCACCGGCTAACGCTGCCTATCATACACTAGCAGGAGAGGAAAAGGAAGAGAGGGTGGAGGGGGAGGGAAGGAGAGGGAAGCGGCGAGGAAAAGGGATGAAAGCATAAAAAAAAAAAAAACGTGGTGATGAATGTAAAAAGAGGACAAGAGGCAATAAAAAAAAGGAAAAGGAAAAAAAGGAAAGAAGAGAGGATCCTTTATGTGAAGAAAACTGATTACCACCACTGCTGCTCAATAACATGAACAGACTACAGCAGCCATAGAGGTGACAGAACAAGCCACACAGGTATTTCCCTTCGAGTTACAGGCTGCCGCTACTACCCCCATAGGTGTAGGCTAACTTACTGAACTAATAATCTACAGTGGCATCCTGAGCTTGTTTTCAGTGTCAAACCTGGCCCCCTAGTCACAGTACGTGCATGAGATCATTCTGTAGAATGAATCCCACGGCGTGGAGGCCACCGTTGGATGCCAGGGCCGTAATGGTGTAGCAGGAATGACTGCAGCGCTTAAGAGACGTGGTTCAAGGATAATGACGGCCGATGCATGCACAAAGGCAGCCTTCGAGTAGCGCTTTGTACTGTAGGTTAAGTGGCTGTTTAAATTGTTCTTTTTTTTGAGTGTGAAACACAGCATCAGCTGCAGAGCGTTTCGCACTAGAGAGACCACGGAGATATTGTTTATTTAGGGACTATGGCTGAGGACCACTGAGTTTGAGACAGAAGTATGCCGAGCTTAGGTAATTATCCACTGTGATGCTGAAATTCAATTGTGACAAGTTGTTCAAAGGGCTCCTATTGTGTTTTCCTATTTTTGTCATACGCATTTATGTTACCACACTAGATGATTATACGAGATGTAAAAAAAACCATGAGATCAGTGCACGTACTTAAGACTGTTCTAAATGTTTGATTTCAAGCAATTTTTCTACTCTTGGATCTGAGTGATGTCATTGAGAGGGGGCATGCTTAATACTGTCATCTCAGGCTCTGGCTGTGAATGTTCTGTTTACAACAGGCAACCAATGAGAGGCGTACACTACAAAGCAGGATTTTGGCTTATCCAGATAACGTCTCTAAATCACCATGGTAACTTATGCTGTGAACCTAACCTGTGCTGGAGCAGGTTAAGATCCAGTTTAGAGATAAACAGGTATAAAATCACTACCTACTGATAAATCAGTTCTCCAGAAAATAGCGTCACAACTCCTGGAAGATCCCTCAGACGTCTGTGCCTGAACAGTAGGAGCAGGTTATGTTCTGAGTTTCAGTTTCAAACCGGCTCGGACAAAATTAATTTCTCTTGGATCCGAATCAAATTGAAGCGATTTCAACTTCTTGTTTATTAGTTAGTAAACTTTAATGTTTAAATGGATCCTGTTTAAAGTTTCAGAGTTTTAAGGTGCAGCTGTCACCTTAGAAAATAAATAGCAGCACTTAGAACACAATCAATGATAAAACAATCAACTGGAATTAAAATGTTTATTTTAACTGTTCAATGCGCTAAAATTAATGATTAACGATCAATATGTGTCCTTTTTTCAACAGTGTTTCATTTTAAAGTTGCATTTTCTAAGTTCTCTATACATTTGATAATGTTTCTGTTGTAGGGGCTCATAGTGATCATTTTCGTGGAAGAAAAGTCATGTGATCTGTGAAACGCCACTTTAAGATTCGTCAGATGCTGCCAACACCAGCCCTTTTGTGTGAATGCAGGTTAACTTAGTAGATAACAACCTTTGTGTGATTATTTACACAGATCGACAATGTTAGAGTAAACGAATGCAGATAATGGAAAGCTATCCTTGAACAAGCATCGTAGAGTAAGGCCCAGAACTTAAAGGGAAGGACAAAAGAGTCCATTCAGTTCATTTCAAACAAAGCACTGTAAGATGAGCAGTTATATATCAGTATTAGTTTGAACTGTGACTCGTGTGAAGTCACTCTAGTATAGTCCAAAAGTAGAATATACGACGCTGTAAATGAGCATAATAGACCCCCTCTAAAGTAAGACTCCAGCACATTTGAAGTAAAATCGGTGTTGCTGCGCTTTGCTGGCAGGAGACTTACAATAATATGTTGATGTTTCAGCAATAAACTGCGTAATATATTCAGCTCATTAAAGCTTCTGCATTTTCCTCACGGATGCCTTTTTAGGAAAAACACCTCTCGCTGACAGGCTGTGACATATTTTACACATGAAGGTGCAATAGCGTGTCATTTAGAGGGACTGGTTAATTAGCATGAACATCTACAATGGCTGCACGAGCTTCACCTTCAGAAAAAAAACAAAATCTATTATCATTATTAGAAAATCCGATGCAGGAAGAACTTTTTAAAAGGTTTTAGCATGTGTCGTTTCCTTTATTCATTCATGGATCATTTTATGAAATTATTTCACATTTTGTTTTTCCTGATCGATTTTCTTTGTTGGAAGCAACGGCAAAATGTTTTGCATTCTGCAATTGGTTTTCTATTGAATTGTTTTTCCTGTTACACGAGAAGTCTCCTTTTTGTTAATGGGATTTAAACTCTACACCTACGCACAAGGGTACATGTAAGCACAGCAGACAAAAAAAAACACCATAGAAAACAACATTCAATCATAGATCAAGGCTGACTGTCTTTTGATTCTTCAGCGTTAACAGTGTGATGGGATGAATGCTCGCACTCTTCATGTCTCTAGATGTGTTATTAACAGTTACACAATCTGCTTTCCTTCTTTGGCATTGACATGAGCACTTGATTTATGCCTTACCCCAAGTGATTAGTAAACATTACTCTGATTGGATCTCTGGCACTGAGGGGCATAGGTGATCAAATCTATCTGGACAACTATCTTAAAGCTGTAACAGGTGAACACAACCATAGAGCTGCCAAAGCTCCAGTTTTTACTGAGCTTGTACAGTAGCTCTTTGAATCAAAACAGCTGCCTGCTGGGGCCAAAATTGCACAAATAAAAGCAAAACAAATCAGCTGAAAGATGCAATAAAGCTTTGTAGAGCTGGCTAGGGTGATTGTGATTATAAGCACACCATGCCAAGCACTGGACAGATTTATAGTGATAAGTGGTCTCTGGGAAATGGTGTGCAAAAGCACCAAAGATCAAAAACATGATTTTGTTCATTAGCTTTTAACACCACTACGCAAAGGCTCATAGTGCAAAAATAGATGAAAGGCTTGTCCAACAGAGCGCCATCTGAAGAAGTGAGCCTCGATGTTGCGAGTGGACAGATGGAGCAGACGGAGAAATAGAGTTAGTTAAACCGGGAATGAAAGGAGGGGCTGGTGCGAGTGGCAGAGACAGGAGGACAGGAGGGAGGAGTCCGTCTGTGTGAGTATGTATATATGTGTGAGTATGCATAAGGGATGTTGAAAGAGACACACGCACAAACTCACGTGCACACACTCTTTGGGTATGAGCATGTGCATATGTAAAGCCGAGGTTGTGTGAATGTGCGCCAGTTGCCCGCATAGGTGCGGATGAGTCCATCTGTACACGAATGTGTGTATGCGTGTGTGATGAATTAGTGATGGCAGCTGGTAGAGCGGTGTGATCCCTCAGCGGTGGTGACAGCAGCTGTTAGTGGTGCTGTCTCCACCCAGCCAGACTGACTGGGTCCTCTTCGTCAAACACACCGGCTCATTAATGCTGCAGGGCATGGTGCCGCACCACAACGCCCCGCCCGGGAACCCTGCAGCACCAGAGCTGGAGAAGGGGAGCAGGGCAGCTGAAGCGAGTGAATGCGTCCCGGGTCTTGAGTTGTGCATGCGCTGGCCTGTAAGTGTATGTGCATCTCTGTGACTCTTGGTGAGTGTGAGCATTTGTGTCTGTTATTGTAGTGCATTGAGATTTCTTTACATTTTCGCATATCCACATCTGCTGATCTGTCACTTTGCGTTTCTGTCGCATGTGCGTAGGTGACACTAAACTGCTGACAAACAAGTTTTCAGCTTGTAACTGCTGAAACCGTCTGCTATCGTACCACTCACCTGCTAGTTGTGCAAACTGATGTTGACAGATATGGACGGTGCAAATCAGACGAGCAAGTGCGAAAGATATTTCTGGTGTATGCATATGTGCATTTATTTGTGTGAAGAAAACATTTTCATCGATGCTCACAGCATAGTTATGTCTCCGACACCTTTGTGTATGTTTGTGTGTGAAATGGTACAGTCCAGTTGGCTCAGCAGCTGGTGTGTCTGTGGATACCTGTAGATAGGTGATTCTGTTTTGGACCAGATCCGACAGGTCTTTAGCCTCCTTCATTCTCCATTCACCAATTCCATCTGCCTGGCTGAGGTAGTACAAGTCTGTCATGATGGACCTGCAGACACACAAATTTCATTTATTTTATCACTTGAGAAGTCTCCTAGGCACATGTAATTTGTTAGGTCTGTACAACCCCCCCCCCCCCCCCCCCCCCCCAAAAAAAACAACCACCTTTTCTAGATGCGAGCATTGCCAGTAACCTCAGATTAAAAGCAGTACATCTGCAAATCACTGCACTTCACATCTATGATCATTGCTTTTAGTGCCAAACGCCCACAGCTCCTACCCAAAAAGCAAAAGTACATCTCTGAGAGGCTGGTACTTAATAATCTGACTGCAGTGAACCCCCCCCCCCCACCCGTATTTAGAACAGACACTCTTTTGCTCTCATTAACAGTGTCAACATCTGGCACAGAGCTTTTAAATGCAATTAGCGAACTTATATTAGGTACTCCTTGGTAATATGTGTACATTCTCAAAGATAATAAAACACACAACCTTATGTCCTTAACAGGTCAACAAGTTAATCATCTTTCGCTGTGCAAAGCATGAGCCTTTCAGGGTGTGTGAAAAGTATCCAGTCACAGGCTAATATTAATTAAGGACGTAAAAAGTCAATTTGTTGGTAATATGAACATTGTAATCTCTATTTCCAGTACAATTCATATTAAGCAATGTAAAATGATTAGAACTTTAATGACTAGTGGCTCATCTGGCCCACGATCAATCAGGATTCACAGGTTATAGTTCTGTGTGAAATACAGTAACAAAGCTATAGGCTTTGTTACCGCTGGTTAGCTGTAATTCACAAATTAATAGAATTTGATAAAAATATCAAAAAATAAAATTACATATTTAGTCCATAACCATATTGCCCACTTCTATTTTTGATATGTGGGCAGTATTAAATGTGCAACATCCATCTGCACTCGTATGGAGATGAGCTGTGGGGGCGGCAGTGTAAACAGACAAGCTCAGACCTTCCTCACCCCAGCCACCTCCTCCAGCTCATCCAAGGGAACGCCAGCTGAGAGATATAAACTCTCCAGCATGTCCTGAGTCTGCCCCAGGGCCTCCTCTTAGTAGGACATCCCAGCAACACCATGCCCAGGAGGCGCCTAGGAGGTATCCCCATCAGATCCTCGAACCACCTCGGCCGGCTCCTTTTATCTTTCATCTACATGATGAAATGATTACATAATATGTTATAAATTTTTATTCTAATCTCTATCTGCGCTTTCCTGGACATAAACTGTCCTCAATAAAAGGAAATGTTTCCTCTCCCTGTAGCATAACAGTTTCCCCAATGTTATAATGGTATACACCTTACCGGTGAAACACTTGGATAAGAAAATCAACCAGACAATAGTATATTGTGCGAGTAAAGCATTACAAAGTCTGAATAGTCTTTTATATTAACAGGAAATACATTCTAATGCTGACTGACAACAGTGTCTTTCTGGTTGTTTAGCTGCTTTTTGAATTAAGCTGGCCATCTGCATGCTGCTGGCAGCAAATTTGTGTATGTGTCACATGCCGCTTAATATCGTGACCATCCACTTCCAAAGTTACACTGAGATATATGCAGCTAAGGGCAAATGCAAAAGCATCTCTCTCACACACACACATACACACAAACGCACACGCGCAGACACACATAATTTATTAGTCATTTGTTTGACCCAAATCAGTCACATCCTGCGTGACTGAGAGTTCTTTAACGTATAATCAGCAGTGCATACAAGGACACACAGAGAAGATGAAAGTAACGCAGTGTTGCTTCAACATAAACTTCAGTTAGGTGTAGGTAGACCACCCAGGTAATTTAACTCACCATTTTCTTATCTTTTTTTCCTTTTCTTTTTTAAACTAAAGCATCTCGATTTACTAGTAAATAATCTACTCACTCCAGTTTACCCCACCTGTTCCCATCTTTTATTTTTCCTATTGGGTGGCTTCCTGTCCAGGTTGTTATAGAGTTTTTTTTTTTTCCAGGAAACTTTTTAAAGTGTTACAGCAGGGGACATACATGTCAAATTATCATTAGATCAGTTCTGTTAAAAGATCCAAATGAGCTGCAACAGTGAATCAGCATGCAGAATTTCATCCTGCCACTGGGTGTGTGCCACATCCACTATATAGACATGGGCCTTGTGACAGTAGCACTTCTTCTGTTTTGGGGGTCTGTTGAGAGCAGGAGCGCCTCTTTAAGAATTCTGCTGCAGAAAAGAGGTTCACATGCAGCTAAGGAAGTTCACTGAAGCTCCAGAACAAAACAGTCCAAGGCAGTTGAGTTGGTGTTCAGCCAAAGGATGAGAAACTGACTAGAGAGTAGGGATGGGTACCGGTATCATGGCACCGGTTCTGACATAAACGGTAGTAACCAGACCAAAAAGCAGCGCACATTTCGATGCTTTATTTCGGTGCTTTTTTTCCCCTGAGATGTGATACACTTTAGATTCTAGCCAATCATTTTACGTTTCCGAGGATAGTAGGCGGGCCCAGGTACGTTCTTTTAGAGCAGAGCTACAGATTAAAAATGCCCAAGGCGAAGTGGTCAAAAGTCTGGCTGTACTTCACAGCAAAAGATGTAAACTCAGCAGCCTGCAACAAGTGCTTTAAGCTAATACTGTGATACTGTCAAAGGAGGTAACACCTCGAATCTGATGAAACACCTGGCGACGTATAGCGTTTTTTTTTTTTAAAGCCGAGAGATGCACCGTATTTGAAAGCTTGCTGCGAGCCCTCACACCGTGCACATCTACTGCGGGTGTGGTGCCTTTTATCGGACCCGGAGTTAGCAACATCCCCCAAAACCCCGAAGAGTAGAGTCCTGGCCCCTAGCCCTGCCAGTGTAGCAGAAATGATGACGGATGATGATGGCAGCAGCAGCCGTTCTTCTCTGCGTGAGTAGCTTAATGTTGTTCGTGTGTAATTTACGTTGAGTAGGCTAACCACGTTATTATATTAATGCATGTAGGGTGAACTAGCAAACACTGTCGTAGTTACATGCGGCTGTCTTCTTGTTTGATGGCAGATACTCCCTTCACCCTGGCCAAAAAGGCTAAAATGACCAAAGAAAAAGTGGAAAACAGTTAAACATGAGGTTTTTGGACAAAGTTTGTGTTTTTTCCATTGATTAAGCACTGCTTCCAGCCAAGAGTGATACCATATATGCCCCATAGCTGCAGAAAAGGCTAACATTGTTATCTTTTTACAAAAAAACAGCTGAACATGAGAGGTTTTGGACAATTTTGGGTTCTCCATTATTTAAGCACCGTTTTGAGCACCGTTTAAGCACCAGCACCGTTTCAAAAGTACCGGTTTGGTACTGGTATCGGATAAAACCTAAACGATACCCATCCCTACTAGAGAGGCAGCTGATTATGCTGAAAAGTTAATAATACGTCTACTTGACAATCCAAAACCCTGCAGAGGAGAAACCTGAAAAGTATTATTTCATAATTAATCTGAGAAAGCTTACGTGTCTCCTTTCCGCAACATATATGTCTGAAAATGCATTCTAAATGTGTGCGACACAAAACCGTACCATGGCCCCTTTTTAACAGTGCGGCACAGCGAATGGCGTCTTACTTGTTAAAGCTAATGAAGACAGCATCATTAGTCACTGTCCCATTTTGAAGCTGGAACCACAGCGTGTAAATGGATGTCTCCTCCTGTAGTGCACAGGGGAGCCATAATCAACCCTCTGTGCAAAGGAAACGCAAACTGGCCCGTTGGAAAAACCTAACAAGAAGGAATCCACAGACAAGCCCTGAGGGATTTGGCAGCAAGGCAGGAGAACACCACGCTGATATGAAACCTAGCATATGCACTGCATTGTGTGCGGCTAAGCGTGTGGGGTCTTATGGATATCTGAAGCTCGAGAGCTTCGCCACAGCCTTTGATTGGCCGAAAGTGAAGCGCCAAAGGCTGCAGCTGCACAACTTTTCTCAGCACCGACTGGAGAGCAATTACAGGTTTCAGATTAAAGCATAAATATCACCGAGTCAGTTGAGACAAATTATGTGCAAAAGGGAGGAAAGACAAGAGGTTATTTTTTATCATCTAAATATTTTTTTAATTGCTGTGCTCTACTTTGTGAATTTATTCCGGTTTCAGTTACAGGCTTTCAGTGAGGCTTTCATTCTCTAGCAGCACAGTTATATGAGTTTAGGCTACCCAGTGGATATGTTTGTAGCACTGTTGAATATAACTTACAAATCCCTCCATCTTTCAGACATGTAGTAATTATCTCAACAGAAGTCATAAAAATTGCCAGATGTTCTGTAGCCCAAATTACACATTTCCTTCTCTGGGTGCTTTCTACAGTATGCAAATCAGTCCGATCAACTAGATTATTGGTGTTAGAAAAATAGAGTCTTTTTTCTGGAGATTTGGGCAATATCACATGATCTCCTTTAACCTCCTAGGACCTACCGTCCACATATGTGGACATCACATTTTGGGTTATTTAGACCAAAATACTAAATTTTGCTCAACAATAGCCTGATATCCACTTACGAGGACATTATACTGCTAAGGCTCTATTGAAATTTTAAATGAATATCCTCATATGTGGCTCTCATTTTTCTTAGAAACAAAAATCAGGTAAAAAATAAAATAAAATAAAATTTGGTAATTCTTTGTTTTTACATTCATCAGGTCCCAATATGCCCAGAGGTCAAAGAGAAATTAAAAATGCATGCCGTGGAAGAGTTTGAGTCTTAGGAGGTTAACATGGGATGCTTTTTAACTGTGCTTTTAAACTGTTATCTCAGCTAGATTATTTTAGGCTTAAGTTTAAGTTTACACTGAGCTTACAGTGCTATTATAGCATATTACCGAGAAACCATAACACACACAAACACACACACACACACACACACACACACACACACACACACACACACACACACACACACACACACACACACAGGCACCACTACTGTGACACATTTTTGATTGCTTAATTTCCTGCTGCTGACATTCAAACTTTGACCTGTTGTTTTATGAGCTACCTGTAAAACTTAGTCAAATTAAAAGCCCTCTATAATGCAGTGATCACTTTCAGCACTTTCAGTGCTTTTTTAAAGCGTGCTGCATTTTTTGCCTTGGAAATTTTTAAGGCAATGACCTTTCAACCTTGCTGAGCAGAATTTAAATAAGGATTTATTTAAGTCAAACATTTCCCTGCTCTTTCCACCTCTGCTCCATCTTTGCAGCGAGAAGGGGAGGAGGGAGCGACGTTAGATTGAAAGCGAATGCGTGTGAAAGTCTGTGACTGTGTGCTCATGTCTGCCTGTGTATTAGGCGGTGGAATCAGTCTGTGGAAAGCTTCTTAGGCAGCAATGACTAAGACAATGGGTCTTATAAGCCACTTCATTGGGATTACAATGGAACCACTTGGCAAAGTGACACCCGGCTTTTCTCAGTTCAGCCCTCTGCAAAGCTGCAATCCAAATGACAGAAAGTGTGTCCATGACCTTTGCCCTTTATTACTCAGCAGCTATTGTAGCACTGCTTTCAAGACTATCAGGATTTTATCCCATTTATTACAGATGGCATTAGCACTAGTCACATCTATAATCCACATTCCTACAGTGTCTTTTTAAAAAACTGTTTGCCTAAATAACTAACTGGTACCTTAATAATTATTTAGTCCTAAAGGTGACAAAAAAGTTTGAATTTATCAAAAGCAGCCATGACTGGCAGTTGTGCAAGCCCTTTTCTTTACACTTGGACACACGTATGATAAGCTGTGCGTGTGTGTTACTTACTGTAACTTTAAAATCCTAACCAAAAGAACGGAGAGGCTCTGAAAAACACCTTACATATTAATAGGGCTCAGCGCCGTTTTTAATTTTTCAATACTGCTTTCGATGCGATACCCTAGTTTTTAAACTTATAAACTACTTTGTGAAATATGAAACACTTCTGATTAATTTAGCAACAAACAGATAAACTTATTTAACCAAGCATTGGATGTCAAGTTGGGATTTTTAACAGCTCCATTCTCTGTGGCATAATGAACTTATAGATTTCATCACTTGTCCTTACTGGCCTGGAGCACTAACCACAGGGACCATGAAACTAATTCCCCTGCAGATTGTCATTAACGTCCCAAACAGCAGCATTATTGACCCTTCTGCTGCAAAAATACATATAATTGTCAGCACATTTATATGCTTTTATCCCAGGGGCGGTGTAAGGGTGAAATTACATGCGCTTTCGCAGGGACTTTTTTCTAGTGGGATACTGCGCCAACTCCTGTATGTTAACTGCAAATGTTGAACATTTACAGGTGGTTTATATATTTTTGTTTCCTGATTTGAAAGGCGTTTTAAATGGAAAATTACCAGGCTTGTGCTGTAGTTCTGTGGACTGTCCAGTGTTGGGGCCTCTTACATGACTAAAAAGTCTGAGTAGCTAATAGTTTGATAGGTGAGGGATTTTTAAATGCTTTTAATCCCTACAAAACAAAGCAACCACAATCATCCAGATTTTAACACAAGATGAAATCTTTGCAGACTTCATAAAGCCTTCCACACAGAAAGGAGCCATTAGCCAGGCCTGCACCTTATTAAGATGGCGACACTAAATCAAAGACATAAAAACAAAACATGATATATATATTTTTTAATTTATCACTGGTTTCACTGCGAGTGAAGCAGCCCACCTCTCCTGGTGTCCCAGGTCCTGCAGGAGTGTGTCAGCGTACTTCTGCCTCTCGCTGGGCTCAACATTGGCCAGTTTCTTCACCTCGCTGCGGACAAAGTACCAGAACTCCTTAACCCCATTCTCTACCCTCCGCCGCAGCTCCTCCTGAGTGGGCCCGGGACCTACAAGGACCAACAAAGACACTCAGCTTGTGTGACATTTTAGGCACAGGTGCAGAACTATTGAGTTACTCAGCTAGAAGAAACAAGGTGCCAGGAGGACTTTCAGAATATCTGAGTATTAGATTATGAGAGCGTAAATAACCTACAAGCACAAAGCAAGGTCTGGGAACATAACCATTAGAGTCTTTTTCTTTCATACTCTGTCTCTGGGTGTTTTTTTGACCTCATTATTAACAACTTGATCACTTTTTCCCTCCTGCTTGCGATGGCGCTCTTGTGTTTTTCTAACACAGGGAGGATCTCTATACCCCTCCTGAGCCAAACAATGTGGAGTAACCTACATGGATAACACAGCTGCCTGCTCTCATTTTTGTGGAGAAAAACAGAAGAAAAAAAATCGAGGGAAGGAAAGAACAGCCTCAAGCAGGGGAAGGAGTTGGTGAAGAGGGAAAAGCTCTTATTTTTTTCCCTTGTTTCTCACATATTCTCTTTTCTCTTTACTGCCTCCCTTGTGGAAAAAAGCTGATGGGTATTTTTAGCTTTTTCCTCCCCCTGCGGCAAGATGGAGAGACTGACCCTGCTCTGCCCTCCAAGCTCGCATGTCTTCCCCCCCCCCCCCCCCCCCCCCCCCCCTTTTCTCTAGGTCTGTTTTTTCCCCTCACCTTTCACTCTTGCCAATGGTACATCCACACTGCTTCCATTTCATTCACACATTTCTTTGCTCACCTGACAGCTTACCTGCCCCTCTGACCATGCTTAGGGTGGCAAATACACACATAGCCCTGTCCATCTCATCATGTGGCGTTGCCATTATTGCTCCAGAGCTAGAGCAGGCTTAACGCCAGACTAGACTCAGATTCTCGCTGCAGGAAAAAGCTCATAGGAGTCATAGACTCAAAGCTCATAGACAGCCCACACCTTGAAAATCAATTTTTTTTCCCCTCATATTTGTAAGCTCTGTGCCAAATTCTTCCCTGCAACCTTTTAGGTAACTCTACTCTGCTTACCATCTCCAGTAAGTTTCTGGAAGCTGTGGATCTTCTGTTTGGCTCTGGTTAGTTGGTCCTCCAGGGAGCGCAGCCTTCCTGCTGCCAAGGACCCGGCATCTGCTTGACCCTCTGGTATCCTGACGGACACAACAGGAGATATAACAGGTGAATTTGGGAACATGCACATCACTAGTAAGAGAAAAGAGCAAAAATATCCATCTCTGCAGATAAGCTGTGCTGCAACTGTAAAATTAAATAGGTAAATAAAGGAGACACTGCAATAAATTCATTTTTCTCATCTCAATAATGAAGGGTCACACGATGTATATGTTGTGTATTTGTAAGTCTTTAAATTGCTCATTTAGAATTGACAAAATAAAGCCATGAGTTTTAAATTTACAGTGACTTTAATGGGCTAACAGCCAATATTTGACTTTTGATTCTTTGTCGGGTTTTAAAAAAAATGTTTATTACAAATTTAGTTTAAGGGAAACAAATGGAACATTTTCTAAAATTGCAAATATATTTTCCAAATCCTAACAAGGAAGAAAAAAAATTCTCCAACATATTTAAAACTGACATATGCAGCAGGCAAGAGAACCTCAAAATCAAACTCTAATCCAAACAACCTCTAATTTGGTGTTTTACCCATTTATATCTTAAGCTGTAATCAGTTTGAGGCAAACCGTAAAAGTGTTGTGGTGACAAGCAGATGCACATGCAGAAATTCTTTGATATATTAGAGAGTCTTTGAGCTCTTTGTCACACAATGCTTGAACATTTAGCCGGAGCGAAACTGACGTTTGACGACAGATAAAAATCGTTTGCACACATCAATGTCATGTTGTTTTTCAAAAATCTATCAGAATGTCAGATTTTTGCAGATATGTCTTTGCATCTTTATTGAAAACAGGTAAATCACATGCAGTGCAAGGCTAACTTGATGTAAAAGTCGCTGGAACACAAACTCGATTACCACCAAACTGACTTTTTAACAGTCTAATAACGTAGCAGAGTATTCTGATGAATCAGTGAAAATGTTTATCTTCCATCATGCACTGGTTAGTGAACCATATCTCTTCTGACTTAAAAGCTGCTTTCAAAACTAAGCCACGAAAGCTGGCATCTCGCAGTGTTTGCCACTGAAAATTCCATTTCATTTACTAAAAACACCACAGCGCAGCGTTCCAGAGCCCTGTCCTGATTTATTTATTCAGAGCTCAAGATTATGCACAGGGCACTGAATCACTCTCTGTGTTTGTTAAGGCCGACCCGTCTCCTACTCTACAGTTTTACAAAAATATCCCAAGAATCCACTGAGCAGTCTCTGAAGTGAAAGGCAAATGATGGTGAAATGCCATGTGTTACATTTGATCAAATAATGTAGAAGACAGAAACAAATAAAAGCAACTCTTAAGCTAGAACATGGTTCTCCTTTTACTACAAGAATGGCAAATGCATTGAGTTTGTAATGCAATACCTCCATAGGCTAACGTCTTAACTCCTTAATGGATACAAATTTGATTTAGTGGCAGGATCATAGCATACAAAGATGACACTAAATTACCATTTCAGAAAAACCACAGCTACATAAAAGCTATACTAGAGCACTAAATTGATTATTTACAATTAGTTACTGTACTTTGACTGTTTATCGGCAGACGCAGTGGGAATTCCCTCTGATTACAGCATCTATCATGTGCTACATTAGTGCTCCGGAGACTATGGTGGCCCTTTCGTTACCAGGCACGACTGTGATGCTGGTACTGTTTTCAAAATCTGCGTTGGCGTCAGGGCAAGATGCCGCCCCGGCGACACTCAGAGTAGTCGGATCTACTTAAAACACAGGCATTAGTCCTTTGGCTTATTTATACAACCGACAAACACAAATAATACAAAACTTTGACTTTCCATATGAATATGAATTACATGCATATAATAAAAATACAAATGAGCACTCTGACAACAGAGTTCAAATTAGCCAAAGGAAAAAAAAATGCCACTGACATTATACAAAATCAATTTCTCTACATAAACTCATTAAAAACGGAATATGTCCAAATGCACAGGGGCATTAGTGAAGTGCTGCAAAGGCCATGTTAATGAGTCATCAAGGCATGCAAACTCAATTTGCTCCATAAATAAGGAACATCAGTCGCTGGCAGGCATAAAGATGAGACTTTTAAAGTTGCAGTAGCCTTTCTTGCCACACAACTTCCCCCTCATTCCCCAGAAGCCCTGGCCTCCCACTTCACTGAGCACTAACTGAGCATTGTGCTTCAAAGCCATGGAAACTGAAGAGAAAAGAGAGGTTATTTGACATCTACATTACGTAACTGCATCATGGAATGCTAAACCGCATAACATTGTGGCACCACGGATATTTATATGCATTACTTAAATCAGGCCTTCTTTTCTCCGTGAAATCTATGATGTGTCCCGTTACAGCTTCCTGACACAGATCTTTTTTTTTTTTAAAAAACAGGACCCAGGTGTTTTTTCAAACCAAATATCAGCTGTAGTGTCTTTTTTCACAGCTAACTCTGTTCAGAAAAGCCGTCCCTAAAGGCCTTAATCCAGTAGTTACTCCATTGTACAGGACGTAGGACAATTGCAAAGTGACATCATTTCCTAGTGCTACTTTTTGTTCTTTGACAAAGCACATGGACACAAAAAACAGAAGATAAGGCGATCTATGTAACCTGAAATGTTTTTGGCATCTGCAGGGGATGAAAAGAGGCAGGGTTACATTGCAGTAGTGCAGTCTGTGGGGTTTATGTCCCATTACAAATATAGATGTCTTTTTATGCAAGTATTTCTTTTGCCACTTATTTATTATCAAAAGTTCATTTTGCTGCCCTCTATGTAGAATTCAACAAAATGCTCCCAACATATCAAATCTTTAGTTATTTCTCTTTCACAGAGCTCAAAATCTACGATAAATATTGAGCCAATCTAGACTAAAAACTATCAACTTCCATTATTAAAAACATAAAAAACAGTCAGACATCTGTTGAGATCAAAAATGTAAAATCCCCCCCCCCCCAAAAGAAATCTCGAAGTGCATTTGAATTCCCACCACCGATCTAAGCTTGAAGTCGAAGACTTTGTCTTTACTGCCTACACATGTAGTAAAGACAGTCGACCTATATGTGACAAATTAAAAGGAAAAAAATATGGTAAAATGTATTAGACCATCATTTGCCACCAAATCAGTTTTGAGAATAGTGCAATCTCCTTAATTAAATTAATAAAGTAATTTAAAAGTGTTTATTAGCTTATAAACCTTACAAAATTAATCAAATCACATTAAACAAATAAACTTCTACAGGTCAAGCAGAATTGATGCACTTGGACCCAAAGGAACTGAGGTTTCTCACATGATATCACGTGCACATTGGAGTTGTCCCCCATACTACATTACCAGTTGCTAGGGAAGAAAATGTACTTCCTGACTGGTTGGCAGTGGTTCCTGGAGATTGTCGGATCTCACTGGTTAAAATTTATTACAAAACGGTGCTGCACCAAAAACCTGGAAGACTTCCACTGTTGCCTGTATTTAACCATGTTTTCTGCATATACATATTAACTGCTAACCCAGCAATAGTAAGACTTGAAAAAAAAGTGCAATACAAACTGCCTTTAATAAAAATTTACCACCTTTTGAAACATGTTTTCGGTCTGTGCCCCACTTGGCCAACTGGTCTGTAGAAAGCTTCCATCACTCTCCAGCAACCACTCATAACAACTCGGGTAATCCTCATTTTTGTGTCCCAACCAGCGATTGCCAGATGGATGTATACTGGTCTCTAGGCCTATGTGACTCGGGTTTTATTCACTTGATCCCACATTGTTATCATAATCGTGGGCGATTATGGCTCAAGATTTGGGAGTTCGCCTTGTAATTGGAAGGTTGCCGGTTCGAGCCCCGGCTTGGACAGTCTCGGTCGTTGTGTCGTTGGGCAAGACACTTCACCCGTTGCCTACTGGTGGTGGTCAGAGGGCCCGTTGGCGACAGTGTCCGGCAGCCTCGCCTCTGTCAGTGCGCCCCAGTGTGGCTGTGGCTACAATGTAGCTTGCCATCACCAGTGTGTGAATGTGTGTGTGAATAGGTGGATGACTGCATGTGTAAAGCGCTTTGGGGTCCTTAGGGACTAGTAAAGCGTTATACAAATACAGGCCATTTACCATTTAATTGTCACATGTCCAAACTGATGAACAAATTAACGTCATATAGTCTGCAAAACCTTAATACATGTTCCATATATTAAATGCCTCAATGAGTGGATTTTTAACAGTGCTACAGTGTGGATTCAACATAAGTATCTTCAACCAAGATTCTGTATGCAGGAAAAAATAATCTCTTGAGTATCTAAAATAGAGACTAGACAAAGCAGCTGGATTCAACAGCATCTTAATCAAACAATACAGGAGAAGTAGCAGGAGAGAAAAAAAACACTGAGTCAGGGGAGGTGGTATGTGAAGTGGGGGGGGAACAGCAGAGGAATGAAAGACAAAGCTGTGAAAGCAGGGGGTGATCTGCCCTGCAATTTTTGAGTACTGAACTGGAAAGCAGGTGAGGTTGAACATTCAACCCACTTTCTTCCAACCCAGTTTATCTGTGAACTGTTGCCATAGCTATCGCTCCACCGCCTCCTGCACTTGGTAACCATGGAGTTCGCAGGGTTATCAGACACGGGTAGAGCAGTAAGATTAAATAAT
Organism: Neolamprologus brichardi; assembly: GCF_056152115.1. Taxonomy (NCBI): domain Eukaryota; kingdom Metazoa; phylum Chordata; class Actinopteri; order Cichliformes; family Cichlidae; genus Neolamprologus; species Neolamprologus brichardi. The sequence continues at coordinate 14,652,812 of NC_142118.1, forward strand.
CCTGAGATTTACTTTTTAAGTCAACCAATATGCTAACCAAGAAATGCCATGCATATGGATGGAGAGATGAAGAAATCTCGATGGTTTAGGGATGTAAAGATGAACACGATTTTCCTTTGTATTAATGAAAAACCTGCATGCTTATATACATCTCAATTATCACAAGCTTTTAAGGCTCGACTGACATGTTCCAGCCTTTTCTGGGAATTCAAACATCTTAAGTCACTTGACTCTAATAAGTCAAGCTAATAAACTACAACAATACAAGCGTAGTGCATACTACAAATTGGTGGAAAAGCCTGTTCTTACCATAAAAACTGCGACCAGTGTTCAACATTTGTTTTTAAAAACGGCCATCACCATTTACAGTATTATTTTCTGACGTTATATGCGTAGATGTTTTGTAATTTTGCATAATATATACATATTAGTTACATTTCCTGCCTCCTTCCTTTGCTGCATCCACTGAGTCACTGTTCATCCAAGTAAACTGATTCTGAATGGTGCATTTTTGCCTCGCATGCTTCAACGCCTCAGCATATCCAGGGCGAGCCAGCTCTGCTCTGAGTCCTACTTGACAGAGATGTCCAGACCCCAGACAGCTTCAACAATGGAGCTAGTGTCTATGGTAGTAGACCATCTCTCGCTGGGCCTGAGCGACGGCCGGGTCGATGGGAGTTCAGGTCTGTATACGGCAGCAGCGTCTGCTCGGTGCGCTTGCACTCTTAAATCACAGCATAGGTAGATCTTCTTACTGTCCCTTTTCACACGAGAGAACAGTAGCCTCACAGAAAAGATATCTGTTCTAGAGATCAAATTCACATTTCTATTTAACATAAAAGGTAGCGACATTTGAGGCAAATGCATGCAAAAAAGCACTGTGTAGATTTTACAACCTAATGTAGCCAGAAGCTAAACAACAAACAAGGACACGCAGAAGGCAAGTAATTGAGGTCTAATGGCCAATGGCCTATACCATTAAAAGACAATTTTACCAAAGCCTGTAAAGACAATTTGTCTAAATCGTGCCCTTTGCTGTCCTAGATCAGGGCCACATGTTGTTGTGTATGCAAATAACTTCTTGTATCTGCTTTGAATCATGGACACTACATGCACTGGTTTACCTGAAACACTGAACTGTTTATCGAAGATAAATTTAGAGAACTGCCCGTTTTAGCGTCTAGTATTTGATTGTATATCTCAGCCTGTTAGCACTGGGGTAGGCTGAAATAACATTTAAAGCAGATTAAGGCAATGACTGTGGTCTCGGCAACCCCTCTCATCCCCTCTGTCCTCATTTTTCATTTCTTCCTTGCTGCTCTTTACTTAGTGCAGTCCTCACGCCATCCATCATGCTTCCATCCTCTTCTCCTTCTCTGCATTGTCCCCTCCCTCCCTCTGCTGGCATGCCTGGGGGAATCGATCAGGTCCTCATCGCTCAGCCCAGCTGTCACTCTCGCTCCTCGTTCTCTCCGATGTCAGACCATCGGGCTGGCGCGTGTCACCGTCTCCACAGGAGCACTGGCTTCACGCCTGAGGTGACAAGCAGCTGCAGAGAGGGTGGAGCCAGACAGACCGAGCAACTTGACCTCGTGCTCACCTCTCATTAATGCTACTGGGCGATTGGTAGGCTGGCACGCTGCCTGTCACTCAAATTGCACAGGAGTGGCCTGAATAACCGAATTGCTGTACTCGATCGGTAGGCCAGCCAGGTGATACTAATTTGAACCTAAGTGCTGATTGATTAATTTCATATGACAATTCCATTTCAGAAATTAAGAGTTCAGCAAAACTTTGTAAAAAGCGTGCAGAGAAAAGGTTGTAGAACTGAGCATTTTTTGTCATCTCAGCGACTTTCCTAATTTGTGATCAAGAAAATCAATATCCCGTGCAAACTGCTGCCGCTTCACTCTCTATTACAAAGAGAATGAGACAATGTAAACAAGATCCCTTCAGGTATATAATTAATGCACCACAATGCCTGATAATACATAACACATCTATCAAGTTCTGCTGCGGTGCGATGACAGTAACCGAGTTAAATTCTACTCTGAACTATACATCAGTGTCAGTGCAGTGGGTTTCTATTCAGCAAAATGTGCAATAACGCCGGTTTTATGGGTTTGAGGCCACTGGTGAAAAATGAGCGCACTAATGTGATAGTTAGGTACTTTAAAAGGATTGGCTCACGTTCTTGTACAAGATTCAGAGATTCATGTTCTCGGACCAAATCTGCAGAACGTGTAAAACTGCGAATTGGGTTAGGCACGCGTTCCGCTAGTCGATCAGTGAGCTAGTGACTTGTTACATAGTCAGTCATTCTGTGACAACCTGCGGGATAGAGTCTGGCTCCGTGCCATACCCCTGTCAGCAGTTTGGTAGGAGAATGAGGCAGAGGAGAAGGAGGACGAGGAGGGAGGGTTGTAGGTGAAGGAGGAGTGAAACGAGGAACAAGAGGAGGCAATGAACAGAGAAGTAAGAGGCTGTGGCAGGGATGACGGGCAGCTCACTAACAGCCTTTTTGCGTCTATTAGAGCTCTAATAAGAGAGAGACGGCGAGATGAGGTGCTGGAGTTCTCTCTTGGACCTGTATCTGACTATTACGCAGACGCACACAAGGACACACATGCACAAAGAGACAACGACGTGAACAAGACAAACCAACCGCTGTTACTGTCGATAACTCATAAAGCTTGACCTCAGAAAGCCCGTTGCCCGCTTTTGGCTTGCTGTGCTGGATACTTAGCAGAAGCTTAGAGGGACTTGCGAAGGCCCTGTAGCAGTGCCCCAGTAAACAACTGCGGAGGCCTCAGTCCCAGATCAACAACCGAACTCAATAACAAGCAACAAGCGTGCAGTGTGCCGGGGACCCATCTGGACACTGGCCGACTGAAAGCTGCACTTGTTTTTTATGCCATGAATTCCACCTTTGTTTTAAAGCCAATTTTGAATAATTACAAAAGCAAGGGATTTAATCAGGGACCAGCTGTCTGAAGCAATGTGCACGCGTGTGTTTTTTTTATGTTTGTGTACACCGATGAGGGCGCCGCATCAAAGTGAATCGGAATATCACAGAGGAGCAGCAATGGCAACATCTGAAGTTCCCTATTAATATGGCACACACTGGATCGCGCTACCACTTCCCGCCCACATGCATGCGCAGTCACAGGCACCCGTGCACCGGCGTAGACTTTATGTGTGCATAGAAACATCGGCGGCATGCGGCGATAAGAGCAGAACCATCTGTCTCTCTATTACACATAGAGTGAATGTGCGAAAGACGCTGTGTGGTTAATGGGCTCGTACAATGTGCTATTGTCTTCCAAAATGACACAACAAAATCTGCTGAGGTGTGCGACAGACCATCCATCTGTCACAGGCAGCATCTGCAACACCCATGATCAGCGTTGAAACTGAACACTGATCAGCTGATAAAACCCAACGAAAGCATTTTAACTTCAAGCCAGACGCAAGATGCCGATTCAGACAGATGCTGCTTAAAGTTCCATAAATTCTTAAGAAACAATCATTTCATTGCCACATTCATTCATTTGGAAAACTACTGATTGGGCCACCAGGAATCTAGACTGTGTGCTCATTGCTGGACAGGAGGAAGGAAGCATTGCACAACAGAACTTTTATCAACTCAAAAGTTTACTTAAGAGGCAAAGCAAGAGATGCAATACATCTGTTCTTAAGTGTGTTTCGTGCCAAATGTCTGATCTCTAGATTTAGTAGTAACAAAACTCTGGGAACAGATCCATTTTAATAAAAACTTTTTTAAAAAAAACCTACAAATACAGATCAAAATGACAAACTCTACTCTAGCTTTGCTTTGATACTACAGAACATCTTCGGAAAAGGAAAAAGAAGACGGTGGATAACAATTCAATCCAGAAAGACACAACCAGTACTCATGTGCAGGTAAAGGGACTTAAAAGACTGAAAAGAAATATTAACGGTTAATTGTAGCATGCGAGTAAGTAAACGTGCAGTTTACCTGAGCGATTCGGCCATGCGCCGCAGGTCCTCGTTCTGCTGCTTGAGTCGCTCCAACTTGGCCAAGATCTTGGAGAGCTCCCGGCTGGACCGCTCCGGATGCTCGCTGTCCCTCACCAAGTGACCACCAATGTAGAAGAGGAGTGTTCCCCAGGCCAAAAGCACCAGGGTAATCCAACGCCATGAACCCGCCCAGGGCCGCATGTTTCAGCAACGCAACCCAAAAATGCCTCTAGGTGTGCCTGTACACCCACCGACCCGCCGGCCTCCCAGCCGGATGCGCACACGCACTTTGTGCTCTGTCACCACAAATGCCACAGTGGCATTGACATCTCGGCAGGTATGGGAAATGACAAATGGGAAATGTGTCTGTTTATGACCAAGGAGTGTTTGGTAAAAATACAGTGGGTGTTTCTCCGCCAATAAACCAGCCTCTCCTCTGTGCTAAAGCATGATTGGCTAATATGCTCAAAAGTCTGAGTTTTCACAGCCTGATTGGTATCTTCTCTCCTCCTCCCAGATCCCTGTTGACAAGGTCGTCCAACACCACCTTTCTGTGTCCTTCCACTCCCACAGGATATGTTTTATTCAAGTTGCATCCTGTAGAAACAAAGAAAGACATTGGACTTAGTTAAACCTGTTGCACAAAGTTTTGATTTGCAAATACGTTCTGTGCTCGATAGGGAAACAGAAGCAAATTACAGCCACTGAATAGTTTGCCAAATAGGTCAACTTGGCAGAGAAGCATTCCTGAAGAGGAGAAGCGGAGAGCAAAGCATCCAACAGAAGAGTGCAATACAGAAACAGTGCGGAACAGGCCAGACAAACAGACTGGCAGACAGACAGCCAAGATGCTGCTGACTAGTCCTGACATAACCCTGTCTCAGCAGCCTACAGGATTGATCAGTGTGACACTGCAATTTGCATATACGTAGCGATGTGCAGTCCCTGAGCTATGCTGCACTGCTGTCGAGGCAGGACAGGGACGCACACATATTCCAGTCTGTCAACAGTCACTTCCTCAACATGCACGAAGTCGACACACAGAAGCCTCTATGCGAAGACATTTTTATTTCACGAACCGGACACAACCACTAATTTACCTACAACCGCCCTTCAAACACGCTCTTCCTCGATCTTAGTTAAAGCGCGACTAAATCCGACATTTAACTATTTATTTGTGTGGAAGACTATTATTTTTTATTTTTTTGTGGAAGACTGACCATTCTTCTT